>NC_051276.1:24652400-24952400 GCF_015220745.1 Sebastes umbrosus
CCCATATTTGCACCGCTACAGTACTTCCAATACAGCAGAACATCACAACTAGAGCGATAACCTTTCATTTGGTGTGTTAGTTTTGGAACTTGCTGCAGGCCATTCGCACAATATGTGTATGATTAGTATTCTGTGTTCTGACAAATGAAAGATTTTGGCAATGGGTTTGTAGAACTGTAAGGTGGCATACTTTAAAAAAGCTTTTCCTGCAGTGACCTCATTCTTCTTTTAATTTTTTTTGTAGATCGCTGGCCCTCTCTGCATTTTCTCTCTTTAAAAAGATACAAATGGGACACACTGTCTGCTCTTTCTGCAAACGTTAAAACTGTCCTAATAATGAAATGCCAAAACCTCTCTAGCACAGGTGTTTTTGTTTTGCCCTGTCCACTTGTTCAGCGGAAATCCACCTGCACCAAATGTCGATTCTTTCATCACGCTGTGATAAATTTAGAAGAAAATGAAAGAAGGGAGGCATTTTTAATGGTTGTGTTTGTGTCAAATTGAGCACCTTACTCAGATAAGGGTGCTCCAATCATTAATTCAGTGTTTCTTGGAAGCAAAACAGATTATGGATCATTGTTAGAAACAAGGTTTATATTCACTCCTGTATGATATTAAATAACCTTTCACTCTGTGTTTCAGGGTTATTATGACAACCCCAAGGTCTGCGCTCTCTATGTAATGAAGGGGACTTTAGATGGTGAGTCATGAGACTGCAAACATACCCTTACATGTTACATAAAAACTCAGTCTACTGAGTAGATCACAATGTCTTGCTCAACCAGATGTACTCATTCTAGTACCGTAGTTGTAGACTAAAGGCCTTTGCACACCAAGTCTGTATTTTTCATCTGAAATTGTCACACGTTTAAAATACGACCTCATGTTGTGTCAATCATGTTTACACACCGACTCCGAAACTTTCGGCCATCATTTACGTTTTTCGGAACAAGTTAGATTTTCGGCGTTTTTTCACACCCATCAGAGTTGGTTGACCTTCTCAGAGCCACAGTAAATGCAAACGTCATCACTTAAAATGGCATCTGATAGGCTGATACACTTTGTTCATTTATCTCCCAGCATAAAGCAATTCACAACAAACAAACAGATGTAGAATTTAAAGATAGATTCTGGCAGGTGATTGCAGAACAGGTAGCGATGGAATCGATGGTCGCAAAACAAAGGATGTGCGAAAGATTAGACGGCAGAGATTGTGCTCTATAGCAGCTAAACGATAGCTTCTTACTAATATCATTGATTCATTAGCCCCATTTGGGACTAGCGCTATCCATTGCACCCACGTAATTATTGTTTTAATCATTGCCAAAATTTTGCGTACGTTTTTAGCGACCATTGGATTCCTTCAGTTTTCATATGATACCAGTATCTTCACTCTAGCTTTAAAACTGAGCCCTCTACAACCTCCAAAAGATCGATTGTGTTAAAGAAATTAGTGGCGTTAAAACAAATTTGCGTTAAGAATAGAATAGAATAGAATGGAAAGCTTTATTGTCATCGTATTAAATACAACGAGATTCACAGCTGCCACTTCTAGTCAGTGCTTTAAAACAAATACTTGACAGGACTAAACGAGGCAGGTAAAACAATATAACGGGTAAAACACACACAGTTATAAAGCAAATAAAACAGGTGAAGTAGATGTAATAAATAAATATAAACAGAGGTAATACACTAGAGTAATAAAATAGGTAAAATAGATGTAATGTAAACAGAGGTAATATCCTTATTATCGCGTTAACTTTGACAGCCCTATATAAAATACATTGGACTCAGTGTGCAGGGTTTCCAGTGTGCATAACGATTTGTATCAGATGCCGTATTAAAAAAAAAAGAATAACCTGACTTGGTGTGCAAAGGCCACTTTGATACATCCATTTGTGTGCCAATTTCTTTGTATGTAATTTGGACTAAGCGCCCCTGTTTTCCTTTAACGCTTTCTTACTGGACAGATGTGCCAAAACTTCAGCCTCACCCTGGCTTGGAGAAGCCAGAGGAAGAGGAGGAAGAAGAGGAGGATACAGAGGGAGGCGAGGAAGGTGGGAAGAAAAAGGTCCCAGCAGGTACCAAGACCAGGGTCCAGTCGGGCCCCCGAACACCAAACCCCTACGCAGCAGACAACAGCAGCCTAATGTTTCCCATCCTTGTGGCGTTCGGGGTGTTCATCCCCACACTGTTCTGCCTCTGTCGGCTGTGAGCTCCAACTAGCGACCGAGGGGACGTCAAACAGACAAGATGGACGTGAGACTTTGGAGAGGGAGAAGGGGGGTGGGGGTATGGGGGGTAACGGGGGGGGACAAAGTGGCAACAGCAGCACAGGTAAAGGCGTACACACAGGAGAGAGCTCGGAGAACATCTTGACGACAGGACAACAAGAGACAATAACTTTTCGGAAAGCCACTTCGCGACGGAAGCAACCGCTGACGTCGAATTCTACCGTTTAGGCAAGAAAAGGAGATGTAGGAAGTGTATGCCGTGCGCTTCTTTGTGAATGTGTTTCGCATCCACCTCTGCTGACAGTTTTGAACAATGTTAGTCATTTCCACTCAGAGACTGTGCAGGATTTACAGACGCCAGTCTTCACGGTTTGAAACCACATTTCAGCAGCTAAGGGATGCTCAGGAGCGATTGGTCTGGGCCCGTTTTATAAAGCAAAAGCATCGTTTTGTACTGGGTGTAGCAAGGAAGCACACTCTGTTTAACACTCTTGCTCCGCATCCGGTCAGACGTGTTACCTTCAAATTGGAAGTGGTGCTGCTTAGAAATTGGTTAAGTAGTTGGTGGAAATACAGTTGCCATTTCACAGGCTCCCATTTTGTTGCATTTTTGTGTCTTTCCACTCAGATCTAGTTTGTCCTTTCGTTGACGTGCCATCATCTACTTGCCATGAGTCGTTGAAAGAAATTGGCGTTGAACCAGCTCTGTAGCTGGCGGGATTATTTGCTGTCTAAGTCGGCTTGCCTTTTACATAAATATAGGTTGTTTTTCACAAATCTGTTGGTGACGTGTGGTAAAGTTTGATAGACTTATTTGGCATTGTTCCACCAAAAATTCTGATTCAGGGCCATTAAACGTGTCCTCAACAGCGATCGCAAATTCAAAGTCCTCTTCAAGGAAGGATCCATTTTAAAGTTCAAACATTGCAAAGTGAGAATGTGGAACGGTTTCTTTCAGTCAAAGTTTATGCTGTGAAATGCTTCAGCTCAAGTGAGTCAGGATCTTTACATCACTGTATTTTCTACGAGCTTTGCCTTTTTCTATTCGTTCGTTAAGTATGCATGCCTGCCTTTTTGTTTCACCAAAGAATGTCTTTTTTTATTTTGTTGGAAAAGGAAAACTTGGTGGCCTGTTTAATTTGACAAATAGCTTGCAAAATACAATTCTGCGAGGCCTCTGCTCTGTGGCGAGTGTTTTAAATTGGGTATATTTGGACGCACAGTACCCCTCACTTATCAAAATTGAAATGATTCACAGTAGGGATGCACCGATCCAACTTTTTCAGTCCATAGCGACAACGAGTACCGATCCGATACAAGTGTTTGATTAATAAGCTGTATGCCTCACTGCGTGGAAGTGACTGGGATCATTCTTTCATGTCTCATATAAAATATACAACAAAATACATATAAATGTACTGAATTGTTATTAATTATTTAATTAATAAATCATACAGCAACTTGGTAAAAAAAAAATCCGAATTAACAAGAATTACAATTCAAGTGTAAACCTTTTTAATGCATCAACTAATTAGTCAAAACTTCAATAGAAATTAAAATTCCAGTATATAGTATGTAAACATAGAATTGAATTGAATAGATTGGCACCATTGTCACTGATATCCGATCCAGCTATTTGAGTCTGTATCGGCCTGATATCCGATCCGGTATCGGTGCACCTCTAATTCAGAGGAATAGAGTGTTTGCCACTTTTTTACATCGGTGGCTAACTAGGAGGACGTTTTTTTTGTTTTGTTTTTTGTCATAAATTTGTGTTTTTTGATTTGAAACAGAATGCTGTGTTGACTCTGACGGGCCATGAAACTTCAGCCCTCCGTGTTATTTGAAACTGAGAGAACAGGCCGCTGCAGCTCCATGTTAATATAATAAACCGTGAGAATCTGTGCCAGTCAATGCACTTGTTTCATACATCCCCAAAAGCTCACCCACCTGCAGTCAGAGATGAGAAAGCACAACATCGGTGTAAGTAGAAAATCAAATGTTTACTCATAAACCAACACTTATTGCATTCTCCACATCCTTCACTCTGCCTTTTCAAATCTGCCGTCTTACACCTTTTTAATGTGGACCGTACCATTTTGTTAATTCAGTGTGAACTTTTCAGTGCAATTAAGCTACTTGTTCTGGTCCTTGAATTGATTGAGCAACCTGGGGACAAATCTTTATCTATCTTAATCTATCTTTGAGCCTTTTTTCTCCCCGACATGGCCGCATTATCAGAGTCCATTTCGCCTGTGTTTCAGTCTCAGCTTTTGGACAATGGCGTCCCTTTTTGCTTTCCATGTCTGAAAAGCAGCTTTGTTCTTCATTTTTAGTAGAGTTGTGTTGTGAACCCTCCTATTTATGTATCTAGTTACCTCCCTCAAGTGCTTAGCTCTACACCAAGGACAATTTTGTAACTTTGCCTGTTTCACTAATGCGTCTTAAATGTCCCCCCCGACACCCCTCTGCCAGTATTGCTGTTGCCATAAGCAGTACTTGAAAAAAAAAAAACGGTTAATAATTCAGGTGTTGTGGATCCTTCCTCACTCCTCGATTCTCCTTCCCATTTTGATTGATGGCGGGCAAGAAGTTAATGCCAGAAAATATTCAGTCAGTTGTTTTGTTTTTTCTCTTTTATTTTGAAGTTCATATTTAAGACATACAGTATAAGCACCTTTTTTTTTTTCCTTTGAAAAGATGCAACATTTTCATTTAATTCAGCACCAAAGTCACCGTGTTCTGTTCCTTTGCAAGTCTACACAGCTGCGTGTGTATATAAGGTACAAAATCACACTTTATTTGATCGTGTGAAAGCCATTTTGTTCTCATCACTTTTGTGTTGTAGCTGAGGTGTTAGGGTTTCTTTGATTTTCTCTTGAGGAAGTGGCCTTTCTTCTGGGGCGGAACGGTTGTCGGTACAGAGTATAAAATTGTTTTTTTTTTCGCGACGGACAGCCATATGAACTGACTGTCGGAGAGTCAAATAAATGAGATTATGTCTGAAAATGTGGGATCTTCCATTCTATTATATATAATTTAAATCGGAGTGGGGCTGATCTGGAGATATTTTATAATGCGCTTGGATTTGTATGTTTGAATTTTTTCCTCAGGATCTGTTTTGTTTTGAGTTTTTAAAACTTGATATTTTATTGGTGTGACATTTTTGCACTGCCTCATGTATTTTAAGATCATGTTGTTTTTTTTGTGTGTTTGTCTTTGTTGCCTTGAATTATTGAATACATTGTGCTTTACCATCATTCGCCTTGAGGTTGCTCTTTTTTGTTTTGGCTTAAATCAAATTAGCCTCTTTTTTTTTTTTTCTTCCTTCCTTCTCTGTTAAAACACACTTTTCTGGGCTCGATTTTCATTCCACACAAACAGCTCTTGTTAGGAGTAACGGACGTCTGTCAGTAGAATTATTTATCTCGAACCTCAACTTTTCTCGGAGCAAAGCCAGTCAGAAACAAATGGGAAGGTTAGTGAGATAACTGTATTAAATGTATGTTTCAAACAGTCTATTTAGCTTCTCATCAGCCTTTGTTGGACCTGTTATTGTCAATACATCTCACAATTTAATGAACTAGAGTGGAATGAAGATCTGCTCTGTGTTTTTTTTCACACGAGAACCAAAGAATTGCTGCCATCCCATCCAAATTCTTAAACGTAGTGTCCTGTTGTGACGCTAAAGGTTCTCCATTTCTTTCTTTCTTCTGTTTTTCTCGCCTGGTAAAGCAGTGAATAAACCAGGGGAGGAAAACATGTCATGTCTTGTCATCAGATTTGTCATCCCCACTAATTATCCCCCTGCCATGACACCATCTTCCAATTTCCATTCTTAAAAAAAGTCATTTTAGTCGCTCTGTAATTAATGTAGATTTGTTTCAGATGACCATTGCCAGCTTGTTGCTGTTTCTCCTTTTCTTTTCCTCATTATCAAAGCAACTGAACATGTGAGATGAATTTAAACTGAGACAAATTTGAACAGCAAAAACATCTGCCAACGTGTCCATCGTCCAGGCAGCAGACCACCCATGGTCTGACGTCCGCCGATCACACAGCGCGAGTGTGCGCTCAAACATGAGTCCTACTGTATAGATATACATGTGTTGGATGGATAAAAGCTCCTCTCGGGGGCTGCAGGCAGCAGCAGGTGGACTGAGAAATGTATTCGAGACCCCTGATCTTTCTCTGATGTGGCGTATATCTGCAAAAATGGGAAAATGCTGATAAATGCTGTCTCTTTTTAATAAATGTGCTATTTTATCAGAATGTGGTGCTGCTGTTTTTCCACTCCCGACACCCTTGAGTTGCCGTTGATTACTTTGTGAGATCTCTTGACTCTGCAACTTAGAAACTTAAGACTTTAACAGTCTAACAATATTTCCTGACAGAGTAGTCACTGTGACCCTGCAGTTCAGCAGGGTCACGGCACATGCACAGGCCTTTTTGTTTGTCCAGGTGTTGTTTTTTCCACCTTCTTCCAACAACTGTGAAAACCTCTTTAAATAGAACCACATATCTCAATGGTATCGGGACCAGAATATCCGAAAGAGGAACACAGCTGAACAAAGCAGACTGAATCATGACCGAAACCAGGGCTGTCAAAGTTAATGCGATAATAACGCTAATTAGTTTTAGCCACTAATTTCTTTAACTCATTAACGTAATTAGCAATTTTTAGGTTGTAGCGGACTCAGTTTTAAAGCTAGAGTGCTTGTCGCAAAGGAGGCTAAATAAGCTCCTACTTGCGCTAAATTTTGGCCATTTTCAAAGGGGTCCCTTGACCTCTGACCTCAAGATATGTGAATGAAAATGGGTTCTATGGGTACCCACGAGTCTCCCCTTTACAGACATGCCCACTTTATGATAATCACATAGAGTTTGGGCAAGTCATAGTCAAGTCAGCACACTGACAGCTGTTGTTGTATGCTGAGCTTGAGTACTATGTTGTGATTTGAGCATATCTTTTATGCTAAATGTAGTACCTGTGAGGGATTCTGGACAATATTTGTCAATGTTTTGTGTTAATTGATTTCCAATAATAAATATATACATACATTTGCATAAAGCAGCATATTTGCCCACTCCCATGTTAATAAGAGTATTAAATACTTGACAAATATCCCTTTAAGATAAATTTTGAACAGATGAGAAATGTGCGATTAATCACGATTAACTATAGACAATCATGTGATTAATCGCAATTTAATATTTTAATCAATTGACAGCCCTATACCAAAAACAGAAATGGCCACACTCTTTATGTCACTAGCCATTGTTAGATCGAGCTTTAATAACCAAAAGAATGACTCCATAGAGTTACAGTATATCATATTCACTATTAACATATATATATATTTACAAAAAAAAATAACAATTATAAATTAATAGATTTGACATTGAAGTGCATCATTTTCCTTGTAAACTTTGAGGCTGTGTGTCTTTTCAGATAGAAAATAGTTTAAACCAGATGATTTCCATGCAGTCCAGTGTCAGTTTGACTTCATCTGTAGTACAGAGCCATGAAGGGTGTGTGTGAGAGGTGAACGCCGCCGGCTCCGCAGGACACCCCTGATCCAGCCTGACTGCAGCCTAGAACCAGGCCCAGCTTCAGAGCAGGCAGAGTGCCGCCGACCTCATCACCCCACACGTCACCATCGGTGTCCTGCAGAGCCCCTCCTGGTGGATGCCCCCTGGAAGAAAACGCCACCCGCCGCATGTTCGCCAAGCTGGGACCCCCTCCGGCACCACCCGCCGCCTCCTGCAGACTCTGGATGAGGAACAGCAGATCCACTCTCAGCTCCACTGTGTTGCCCCGCGACCACAAACTGTACCTGAAGGAGGCGAGAGACAACAGGGGTTACAACCAGGCCTGACACTCCCAGAGGCCATCAGTCAAGTTGTTTTTTGTCTTCCGAGGCTTTTTTTGACTGAAATGAGTGTAAGTCTTGGTAAAAAGTAAAAACATTTTTACCTTGTAGGAAGGTCTCGCTTTGCCATTGATGAAAGCACAGGATGGATATCCAGATGTTGTGGGTTGGAAAGCTGGAGGTGTAGCTCGGCTCTCGTAACCGTCAATGATAAAATCTCCCTGGTGTAGAGAAACTCCACATCTGTGCCTGAGGAGGAGAAGAAGATGGAGTCAGGAGTCTGTCAGGTAAGACAAAGCATTTCATGTCACAAAGCAACACACACACAACTCATGCCAGGCTCTATAGTTTAATAAATCCCAGGGATCTGAGTAAGATCTCCACCACAGAGGTGATGTTTTCACTTCTAATACCTTGTTAATCTGTCAGCAGGATGTCTCGACTCTTCTTGGAGGGGACAGTAAGCCAGCTAAAGACTCATTTGTATGCAGATAACACGGTCCTCTATACAGCTGCATTAATCAAGCCATTAATGTCCTCCCAATCTGCTTTTCATGCACATCAGCTTTCACTTCTACAGCTTCTATGACATTCCTGCACAGTGTCACTCTTAACACTGTAGGTTTGCATATGGCTATTTGATGCTGCATCGTTTTTTCCTGCTCATTCATCCCTATCCTCTCTGCATGTTAACTGGATGGGCAATGATGATGAATGTAAATACCCTTAATGGGCAATGAAGCTCTTTTATACATTTTAAATTCCATACAGTTTTTTTTTTCCTTTTACTAATTCTCTCATTTTTATTATTCTTAATGTTCTCTGTTTTTAATTTCACTATTTTAACATCTACTGTCCTCTTATTGTCTATTTTATTGCCTATCTGACCTTGTTTGAATGTGTTCCATTTTTATTTTCTTTCGCAAAGCACTTTTGAGCTACATCTCTTGTATGAAAACTGCTCTATAAATACAGTTATTAATGTATTAATTAATACAAATTTAATGGTCAAGAAATACATTCAACCTTAAATTAAGTGATGGAAATTATGTGTAGTTTTTCCACCACTTTTAGAGGTTTGCCCTCTAGTCCACTTGAGGAAATACCAGCTCCCGCGGTTACAGTATTATTATTTTTTACCTTTTTATGTTGCATTGAGCTACAATTAGTGGTATTAAAGGGACTATTTGTAACTTTCAGAAATGCTTGTTAACAGCGACACCTGTGGCCGTTAAGTCAACGAAGGGCAGCGTTGGGTTCGCGCTTGCTCGCTCTACATAGACATGAACGAGCATCGCTCAAAACAGAGAGGCGACACACGTCAGCTAAAACCACAATATCACTCTATATTTCAGCTGCTTGGCAGTAATGTTAGCTGACCAGACGAAGGTCTCTCCATGAATCACTGCTGATCCTAGTGTTGGCTTTCGGAGGCTGAAGCAGGAAAAGCGTGGCAGTGCCGGGGCTGAAGCAGGAAGAGAAACGTTATCGCCTCCCGACTGAGCCCACAGGGAGACAACGGCACCCGGTCAAGACGATAACGTTTCTCTCTGCGGGGCCCCGTCACTTCACAAGACACGGGAAACCTCTGTTGGTCTGGAGGAGCTGCAGCAGTTATTTCTGCACAAACGTCCACTGTACATTCACTAGATATCCTCAGAGCTAAACTAACTCTTCTGCAGTGTGGAGTGTGCACGCATGCACGTGTAGAGGTGGAGCAAGACAGCGAGAACGAGCGCGGTGTGTGAGGGAAGGCAAGCAGAGGAGGAGCGACACGGCCACACGCGAGCGCGCATATGCGAGCGCGCATGGGATCCCGACCCGGTAGATTTATACGTGTAAAAAGTTACAAACAGTCCCTTTAAAGCACATGGAAGATAAACCTGATCTTCACTTTTTCTGGTGCAGCCCATCTGTGCCATCTCTTTGTAAATGTGTACCATGGACCAACACAACACATTTCAGTTCAGCAGCATAGGCAACAGTTCATAATGACATGGCAACATGTGTTTTTAGCTGGATCTACTTTGCCTCACCTCCTCTCAGTCGTCCTTGAATCCCCTTCACGTTCCTGCAGTGGACTCCTTCTTGACAGCAGTGGTAAACCCGTCGCACAAAGCTGAACAGAGATTTTCCTGGGAAAACCACCGGGCCCTGTGAGGAGGCTCCCGGTGTGAAAGGCCTAACGCGGACCTGCAACCGCGTCGCTTCACCGTAATCATCATCATCTCCTGCAGCTTGGTGCGTGTTCTCCAGCAGCCAAGGCGCAGCCAGCTCTGTGCACCGCCTAGACGCGTCCGTGCGTAAAGTTGATCCAGAGGATTCATCTGCGTGTCGCAAAGCTCGACCCAATACTCCAATGTGACCTGAGAGAAGAAACAGAGCGATCCAAACGCAGTGCGAGGAGGAAGAGGCCATGGTGATGTTTCTAAATCCTGGCCCAAATGGAGCTTCACTGATGGGGAACTTCTCTCTCTCTCTCTCCCTCTCTCTCCCTCTCTCTCTTTCTCAATCTCTCTCTCAGCTTGCTATATACCCCACTGACAATGGGGACATCTTCCCACTTATAATTTGAATCCTGACCCTCCTCACAGACCCTGCCCCTCTTTTTGTTCGAGCCCTTAACCACCCATTTACCCCCCAGCTGCTTTCTTTTAACGCGCCTGCATAATGAGGCGCCCTGAAGAGACCATTCACATTCAGCTCCTCAGCTAATGACTCTAATGACTCCATATCTAGAAACATCAAGAACGTATTCACAGCAGCGTATAGAGCAGAAACCATTGGACACATAACGTGAATAACAACGTTTTTTTTATGAGCACACTGTAAACAATTACAGTATTAACCTAAAAACAGACATTCTTTAGGCATTTGTGTGATTTGTGTGTTTGTTTGGCATCATCAGACCTGATTCTGACTTTACATACAACATATAGCATGGTAGTGTTTAATATTAAACTGCTGAATGACATGAATCGATGGAGGTGACTGGACTAATCAGTTTAAATTACATCTTTGTGTTACTATTATAGCTGAAATTCTTATCTGGGACATTCAGTGTTTTACTTAAGGTCACTTCTACAGGTCACATGACTGTTGCTGGGACACCAACTGTAAAAAACTACCATCTTAAATATTAATTCAGATGGTTTTGAGAGGATATAACTCAGTTGGGTAATAGGAAGTAGAATCCTTTGAGAGAAAATAAACAAATAAATTGCCAGAAAAAAGTAAGAATTGGGCGTTTTGGTTTTGCAATAATCAACAATCTGATAATAACAATGCGTCCTCTGCCACTGCAGTGTAAACAATTGTATTTAGTGTGACTACTCCTATGTCTGTAACCTGCTAAGTCTATTAATTTAGTCAAAAATAATGTTGTAAAAAATAAAACCTAAATAGTGCATTAAAACAAATCAGTAAGATAATGTAAAAGAAAGGTGGAAAACAGCTATATAATGTATCTTATACAGTAAATTAACTGTAAAATACTGTGAAATTAATTAAAAAAAAAACATTTCAAACCGTATTTTTCATTAACAGTAAAAAGCTGTAAATTTCAGCAACAGTATCATAATGGTAATTTTACAGTAACATAAAGGCAACCCTGCTGCCAGTTCTTTATTGTTATTTTACTGGGAAATTCTTAACAGTGCATGTGTTTGGCTTTTCAAATAGCGCACTTGTCCTTCTTCTTCTGGGCCACTTGTGACCATTTTTGCAACGAGGCGTTAAGCCCGAGGAGGAGAACAATGGGTTTGGGATTGCAGGGTCACATGCAGGCCGCTGATGGCCCTAATAAGGCCCTGTGTCGCCCCTGTGGCTTTAAACAAGCATTTACCAAAGTAGCTCACAAGACTCAACAGTGAGAGGATCATGTATTCATTTAATTCCCACTAATAATGCACTACAGTATCACAGTGGATCTCAACTCAGCAAACATTACAATGCAGGCATTCTTTTCTTTCTTTCTTTTTTAACAAATGACACATTCAAAAACAAAAAAAAACACACACTAGATCTAAGAGCCGAATAGTTAAATAACATTTTTATGCTACCAAAGAGTTGATTTCAAATAAATAGACATTTTTTATAAAAAAAACTATTTTTTGGATTATTTTATAAATTTGTGTAATACAGTTTTGTGTGCAGCAAGGAAAAGAATGATTCTGTACAAATACACAAAGTAGATTTAATCTTGCTTTAGTCTACATTTCCTATTAAATGAATAAATACAAGTAAGAGGAATTACTACATTCGCTGCGTTGAGGACGTGACTGAACGGAAAATATCTGTAAAGGTGAAAAGGGTGCAAAATGTGTGTAAACAAGAGCTTAATACGGCAACAAATGTTGCTTCTCAATACAAAAGGTAATGTGTTTGAGCGAACAGAAATAAAATTCAGACAAATTGGACCCAAACAAGCACGGGAATAGGTGAAATTAAAACTTCATTATAAACAAAACTTACTCAGCAAAACCTTTACCAACCATCTTCTCTGTCATTTATTATACAATTTAAAAAAAAAGTTCTGCTATGAATGTGAGTGCTATAAGGTGTGCTAGCATCGTACAATCTGCTGTGGGAACAAGTGAACCACAGAGGAATCTTTAAGTTATGTTCTCTGTTGATTTTAATATTACTCACAGGGCAGTTCAACGAAATACAGCTCCTCTTGAGTACTGAGAGCAGATGTCACGCCGCCGCCGTCCCGTCAGAGCAGGTTGACCCCGTGTTTCATCAGTCTGTGTCGGGCCTTGCCGGGCAGCGAGAAGGCACTGTCCTGGTGGTTGGGGATGCCGGAGTTCCTCAGCGATCCCCCGTGCTGCTGGAAGTAAGTCTCCTGGGCCACGCTGCGGGTTCCATACACAGCAGCTCCGGCACTCCTGCGGTGAAAATTGCACATTTCCATTTCAAGCATGCGGGACGATGACGCGCAACACAAAAGAGCAAAGTGACACAATGACGTCATAAAAACAATGGGACTTTCTTTTCCATTAAATGTGAGTGTGATCTAGAAGAAGAACATTCAGGGATTGGTGGGATGTGATGATGGACACGATGATGACAGATCCAACCCCCTACCCCCGACTTCTACTTCTACTCCTCCCCCCCCAAACCACCACCACCATCATCACGTTACTGCCGTACTGACCTGATAATAGCCTCCTGCAGAGTTCCAGTGTTACAGAAATGCGAGTGAAGAAGCGATGTGGCTCTCACAAAAGGACGCTCCGGGGCTCCCCCTGGTCGACCAGACAGGTTGGCTGCAGAGACACACAATAACAAGAGACTCAGTACCGCGGTGGCACATTAACCTGGACAAGCATGCCTGACGCACAAAGGAATGCTGATCACAGTCTTACTAATTAGCCATTAGCTCATGCAAAGACAAATATAAACTCCCACCCCCCTCCTAGTCCCCAAGGTAGAGATGGTGGTGCAGAAGATACTCACTCTAGAAGGAAACTGGGAAACTGGAAAAGACAGAATTATCAGAAAAAAGATGCAGAGTGAGTAAAGATAAACACAGAGAGTCAAAGAGTGAATGAAGAAAGGAGATGTGTCAGAGTGTCGCGGGAGCCTCACTTGTCATCGTGCTCTGAATGCAGTCAAAATGGGCAAATATGTAGGGTCCTGGAGCGCCCGGGGCCGCTGGAGAGATAGTCCTCAGATGGGCCTCTAGTCCGTTGAGTGACGCCAGGCTGCTGTGATACTGGATGCAAACCATAAAGGAGGAGCCATGCGTTAGCATTACAAAGGCAATATTAGTGCACAGCTGCTGGATTCATTGCGATGTGTCACATTCAGCTGTGTCATGAAGTATCTTTTTGTGTTTTTTTGCTCACAAACTTTCAATATGTGACAAAAAATGAGAGAAATTATTATTATTATTAGGGTTGCCGTCGTTTCTCACCACTTCCTCCACAGAAGCTGTGTCGCTCGAGAAGTGCGGCTCCACCAGCAGAGCCAGCACCAGGCCTTTGACCCGGTGCACGTACAGCGTCATGGGAATCAGCGGACACTCCTCTGGGCGGTCAAAAGCACCAGAGCAAGTAGGAGGATCTGGTATCTCCGCCTCGTGGCCCTGGACACTCCCACAGCCGCCACTTCTGTCAGCCTCTTCCGAAACCTCACCGTCGTGGGATTCCTCAGCCCCTCTGAGGTCAAACGCTGTACCACAGTGTCCTGCGTCTCCATCACCATCTCCTCCGCCTCCACCTCCATTTAGATGGGAGTTTTCTCCCAACAATGAGCCGTCTCCTTCGTTATGCATCGGACTGACTCCGCCTCCGTTGCTGTGAAAGCTGTGATAATGCGACTCTTCCAGCACTTCTTCCTCAGCTTCGGGGGAGTGTTTCCCGTTTGAGAAAGGAGGCTTGAGCGACGGCGGTGAGGAATCAGCGGCGCTCTGCAATGGAAGCATGGAGCTGTCTGACAAGCGAGGGCTGAGGGATAACCTCTGGGAGGACTGGGAGGAACCTGGGTCAGATGGCTCCGACTCAGTGGAGGGAGTGTCAGATAACGTTCTTGACAGGCGGGTCTTCTTCGGGGGGATGGTTTTGTGCGGAGTAGAGTGGGAACTGGAGGATTGGAAAAAGGTTTGAGACACTCAGGATTCTCTGGAAATGTCACACAAACAGAACTGGAGCTCATTAAGGGAAGACGCTACCTGAAGTCTTTGTCGACGGGGGCAGATTGCAGGTACTGGAGTTCAGACATTGTCAGGAACACGGTAGTGGAGCTGATGGCACCGCCAAATGAGCTGAAGGTACTCGGCCCGTTGGGTTTCTGGGCCTGCATCGAATGTAAAACACTGGCTTAAGACTTTTTCTGTTAAGGGAATAGTTTAACATTGTCAAGAGTCATGGGGCATTCACACCAAACACAAAGTGAACTTTTAGTACGGCACGATTACATACAAAGTCAATGCAAAGAGACAAATAGACGCAAGTTCGCGCAGGGCGACACGAAGTACGAGTATATGCAAAATTCGTGTCATTCGTGCAAGTTGAAATATTTAAACTTGAGCAAGAAATTTGCGTGACGCTGTCGCAAAAGCCTATCAGCATTGAGATTCTCCTCCTGTCGTCACTGACGTCCTGATGTCCTGATGTTGATGAATCAGAAATGGAGGAAAAAAGTATTGTAGCCGTCTGTGCGCACCCAGAGCTACGATAGTACATCATATTTGAACAGAGACCGGGCGAAACTCTGTGTATAAATGTACGTGTATAAAACACAGACGGTCTATAGTATAAACAACAACATCGCTGCCGTATTTATGCCTAGATGACGTTATGTTGAGCGTTGATGGAGCAGCTACAATGTTAGCATAGCCTGGCACTGATCAAGCCAAACTCCATTCAGAAAACAAGCATTTTATAAGCTGTTTGCTTGTTGTGTTGCAGACGTCATTATGTAGTTACTTTGGCATCCTTTTGATTTCAGTTTATTGTAGGGCTGTCAAAGGGCTGACCTCTGACCTCAAGGTACTGTATGTGAATGAAAATGGGTTCTATGGGTACCCACGAGTCTCCCCTTTACAGACATGCCCACTTTATGATAATCGCATGCAGTTTGGGGCAAGTCATAGTCAAGTCAGCACACTGACAGACTGACAACTGTTGTTGTCTGTTGGACTTGAGTTTACCATGTTATGATTTGAGCATATTTTTTATGCTAAATGCAGTACCTGTGAGGGTTTCTGGACAATACTTGTAATTATTTTGTGTTGTTAATTGATTTCCAATGATAAATATATATACATTTGTATAAGCATATTTGCCCACTCCCATGATGATAAGAGTATTAAATACTTGACAAATCTCCCTTTAAGGTACATTTTGAACAGATAAAAAATTAGCAAATAATTTGCCAGACGCCCCTGATTTGCATAAAGTAGCCTAGTCCTCAAATTTTTGCAAATGAGGAGCGGGCAACGTGACGGTCCATATCTCGAAACGCAACGCTACTAGAATGCACAGCTGTTTATATTGACAATGAATGGGAAGCCTGAAAAGGATGGATCCTGTGGACACGTACCATTAGGTAGCCTAAATTACTGCTACTAAAATGGGTTTCAAAGTGGCCTGTTAAAGGGTCCTTGGCATGTTCTCAGCCAAACAGAAGTACTATTATTCCATTCCATTATTTAGTTCAATTAAAGTGAGTGCAAAAGATTGTAAAAATGACAGCTTGCTAGGCTAGTGATTAGTTTACTCTTTCAAGCGTTTCATGCACAACTGTTGGGTGAGAAAAGCTTTAGGACAGCATTTGGTCCCACCGTCATGTCCTACCTTGGTGTATGTTTCACTCTCATGAACCATCACCTTCATTGTGAGGTCTGGAGACATCTGTGTGCTCACAACTCTGCAGAGAAATGGCAGAAAAGTCAGATTTCAAAACCTGTTATTTACAGAAAAAAAAACTATTCCGCTGACTGGTCGATATAGACTTAAAATGTCAGCTCACCGTCCTCTGAAAAGAATACAGCCTGCTGACACTAGAGGGCAGCGCTGACAGGCCTGAAGAATGAGGGCAGCTTTGAGAAGGAGAAGTGGGTCAACCTGCAGACAAGAATTCAAATGGTTACCTTTCAGCTCATGTAAAAAACAGAAAGTGGAAGGTGATAACTAGACAATTTAGAAGATAAAAACTTTATAGTTCAATTGTTACACTAATACAAGACACTGCAAATGCTGTAAAATAAAGTTTAATAATGCTGTCAGCTATTGTATAATGTGACAGACTTCTCAGTCACAGTTTATTTTGCAAAAGCTAGAAAATTGCACCAACAACAGCCAGAAAGATCCAGGATTTATTGGCATTTGTCAGGCAGCTTGTGCTAATCAAAATGTAGTCTCTAGGTGCAACAAGTGTGCAGATAGTTTGCCACACTGAGCATTTCTTACGCAATACCACAATACCACAATACCACAGGACATTGTGACACATCCTGTCCGAGAACATCTATGAAAAGCCACTGCAAGTTAAATGTGGAACCGTGGCAACATTTGTGTGCGTACATTAGTCGAGTCGATGGTTCTCAAGCAGCTGAAGACGTGATGAAGATCTGAGGATCCTGACTGTAGGTGTGAGAGGTACAGCGCCCAACGATTAGCCAGAGTTTCCCGACTGTTGAGCTGCAGCGCAAAAAAAGTTTAAAAATTACAACATGCAACTTTTAAAAAGAAACAATTTTGAATTAATAGCCCCTAAAATGAAAAAAAAAACCTGCCAGTTTGAAACTTATTGACTAGTTTCTCTTTTTTTATGTGACTTTTACTCTGTAGATTGCTCTATTACATTGGTCTACAACTTGATGCGGATGCAAGTCTTTCTTAAAAAAACATATTAAAGGAACATTGTGTTGCATTCAGGGGGATCTATTGGCAGAAATTGAATATAATATTAATGCTAGTGCTGTCAATCAAAAAATATTTAATCGCGATTAATCACATATTTTTTTATCTGTTCAAAATGTATCTTAAAGGCAGATTTGTCAAGTATTTAATACTCTTATCAACATCAATGAACAACACAAAACAATGACAAATCTTGTCCCAGAAACCCTCACAGGTACTGCATTTAGCATAACAAATATGCTAAAATCATAACGTGGCAAACTCAAGCCCAACAGCTGTCAGTGTGTCAGTGTGCTGACTTGACTATGACTTGCCCCAAACTGCATGTGATTATCATAAAGTGAGCATGTCTGTAAAGGGGAGACTCGTGGGTACCCATAGAACGCATTTTCATTCACATATCTTGAGGTCAGAGGTCAAGGGACCCCTTTGAAAATGGCCATGCCAGTTTTTCCTCGTCAAAATTTAGTGTAAGTTTGGAGCGTTATTTAACCTCCTTTGCGACAGTATGACATGGTTGGTACCACTAGATTCCTTAGGTTTTTTAGTTTCATATGATGCCAGTATCTTCACTCTAGCTTTAAAACTGAGCCCACTACAACCTAAAAAAACGCAAGTTACGGTAATGCGTTAAAGAAATGAGTGTATAATCACCCCATATTCATGTTTTAGCATCAACCACCGTAGTTCTCCTACACACTCGACACACAGAAGAAGTTCCAGTTGGTTGCGATGTGCAGCATAACCGCTAGATGCCCCCAAATCCTACACACTGCCCTTTTAATCGCTCTGGGACAGAGCAGATAAAAACAAGACTATTATGGTATAAGACTACTAGACAACTGAAAAGTGTACCTGGTAGCTCTGTCGGACAGAGCCATTGTAGAAACAAAAGAGGTTTATGAGCTGATCCAGGAGCTCACAGACGCTGACGGTGGGGACTTCGACTGAGCAGCCCAGAGCCTGAGGAGAACAAAAAGATAGCCCCAAAAATAACTATCAAAGACTCATTTTTAGGGGGGAAAAAATCAGAGACATCTTGAAAAGTTGCAGCTGGCCCTACTGTGTGTGCTCACTCACCCAAAAGAAGTCATCTTTCATACGGATGGCGAACGTGTTGCGGCGCAGCCTCAGTATGCGCACAGGGGAGGAGGAGAGTTCAGAGACACAGCGGCAAGCGCCGGCAAGCTGACCGCAAAGCAGCTCCTGCTTATCTAAAGGGGTCTGACAGGAATACATGCAACTTTGAGGTTACAGAACTAAACGCTATGGGTTGAAATATAAACACAAACGAGCACTGGGCGATCATCATCATACTCAACAATACAACCTAACATGCAACAAGTGCGTGAGAGTCCAACCTCTTCCGGGTAGAAGTAGCAGATTCCCTCTCTTGTAGGGTCGCCCTCTCCTCTGACTCTGGATCCATCATAGAGGAAGAAATAACTACACCTGCAGAATAAATACACAAAGAAATGTCTTCATTTGAAGGTACAGTGTGTAGGATTTGGCAGCATCTAGTGGTGCGGTTGCAGATTGCAACCAACTGAGTACCCCTCCGCTCACTCCTCCCTTTCCAAGACTGTGGTAACGTGAGCCGCCGAGTGCAAAACCGTAGTAACACCGTTCGCCTCGCTCAGAGGTCATCTTTACCATAATAACACTACTTTAGGAGCAACGGAAGTCAGACGGCGGCTGGCGGTACCACGGTTTTGCACTCTGCGGCTCACGTTACTGCAGTTTCACAAGCATGTCGGAGAACTACGGTGGCCTTCAGGTAACGTAAAAACATGAAAGGCTCTCTCTAGAGTCAGAGTTTGGTTTGTCCGTTCTGGGCTTCTGTAGGAACATGGCGGAGCAACATGGTGGACTCCGTGAAGAGGACTCGCTCCCCAAGGCCTATGGAAAGGAGGATGGGTCACGGGCGGACATGGGTCTTGAGGTATGGGGTATAACACATGCATAGTGTAACTGAAGCTGCGGTCGTACGTTGCGATTGGCTCAATTTCAGCGAGATTTTACTGCGCATGTGTTATACCCCCAAAGATATGACGCGTTGATGATGCGTGACCCAGCCTCCTTTCCCTATGTAGATATGAAGGGCTCATTTTAAGCTAACGAAAACACACGTTTCAGGTGTTACACACTGTTCCTTTTAATAGTTAGAAAGCAAACACAGTTGTTGGCTTCAGAGCAGTGTGTTTGGCTTCCCTGGACATCTAGACTGGAGAATTAATCAATTAATTAATTAATTAATTGATTAATTTAATCAATTAACAGACCATTGTTTCATTCAATCATTTATTCATATGCTTGACAAGAAAGGCCAAATTGCAAACATGTCTTAAAGTAGCTGTTGTGATGCTCCAGCATATGTCTGATTTTCCATGTGTAACAGAAATATCAGCAATCTGTAATGTGCAGTTCACGTTTCATGCAAAACATTTGTTTGGTTTCCAATAATAATCTGTATTGGTGGGGCAGAGAATGCACATGACAAGATCAGAGTAGTGGTTAGATGTGACCATCAGCTCCAGACCTCAGTGATCAGAGGTGAATGTTTACAGGTCTATCCTGCAGCTGCTTTCTGCAGTAAAACTGAGTCTCAGCTGATCTCACCTTCTCGAGTCTGGAGGAATAAGAAGCTCAGCCATCGCCGACACGAAGCTCAGAAACAGCCAGTTGTCGCTCAGTCATCAGTTATCTTTGCATCCATGTATTTCCAACCCGACAGTCTGGAAGATGCACAAAAAAAAGTAGAACTGAAGATTTTAGCTCAGAGATGTTACAAATCCTCCGCCGCGCCGCAGACGATCAGCTGTTTGGCACTTACAAAACATAAAGATGTAGTTTATTATCTACATATCACACCCAGGACAGCGATGGAGAGCGTTTGCATCCACTGTTAGTGTTTATTCGCCCCTAAAACGAGTCAGTATGACAGAAGAGCTGCTGCCAATTGAGGAATGCGGGTCAGTCAGTCACACGCAGTGGAAGTCATGTGAAAGTATGGCGAGCTGACTGGGACAAACTAGTGTGCCATTAAAGAAACACTCAACAAGCCCTATACCTAGTGGTAGAATAAATAAATACAGGATTTACATATTTTACTTTAAGCAGGCTATAAAATGTAAATGTAAAAGTAAAAACTTCCATTTCAAGACATTATCATTACTGATGCATTACTGTGTAAGCAGCATTTCACTTTATTTTTTATATACTATAAATGATATAATTTAAATTAATTATAATTAAATTAATTATACAAAATAAATTATACAAAATAATAATAATAATAATAATAATAATAACAATAATAACAACAACAACAACAACAACAACAATTAAATATATTCAATTATATTATACTAAAAATAAACTTGTATCTCAATCTGGAGCAATGGATCATATTTTATATGATTATGCTTTCTATGCAAAATCTCTCTCTCTCTCTCTCTCTCTATATATATATATATATGTATGTGTATATATATATATATATACACATACATATGTATATGTATGTATATATATGTGTATATATATGTATATGTATATATGTATATATATAGAGAGAGAGAGAAACAAAGTGTAACAAAATATGAACCATTTAAATAGATGGAAGTATAAAAATAGGAGCAGTATATACAGTATGGACAATAAACAGACTATTAACAAAATTGCACAAGTGGAAAATGATATTGCACAGTGAGAATGAAATGAAATTCCACCTGAAAATATTGCACAGAATTGTAATGTCAGCTGCTATTTTAATAGGCTTAATTCTGTTCAAATTATGTTTTATTTTTACATACTGGTAATTCATAAGGAGAATACCATAAATAACATGATTTTACACTATTCAAAAAGAAAAGAAAATACAGCCAGCCATGTAATAATCAGGGAATGTCACATGTGCATTACATTGACTATACATGGCGCTATAAATGGGCAAGATATGTTTTACTGCACATCTCCCTTTGAAGCCATGATGAATCCTATTTTTAATGCTCGATTGAGAATGTCTTCAGAAGTTGAGCGTGACCGCGCACAGCTCTGTCAGCCAATGGCTGCAGTAAAGCTCGATCAGACCTGGAGTCAGCTGCTAGGGAGAGATCAGAGGATGCATTTAGTCCTTCTGAAGTCAGGATTCAGGTTTATAGCCTAGATCGAGTCTTAATCGTTGCAGGTAAAATTGTGTTTCCCAATAAATAAGTCGGTAAGCAGTCAGTCATCTTGCATTTGCCCAAACCTGCGTGCAGGAGTGCAGAGACACTTTGTGCTGCAGCTTTCTTTATTCATGCATGCTGCAGAGACGCTGCTGCAGCTGGAGCAAGGGCGTCATTTACATGGGGACCCCCCACTTTTTCAGAAGGCACAATAGGACCCCTCCACTTTTTACAGTCCGAAAAATAACGTTATATTAAAACAAACAAACAAAAAAAAAGGAGATTTTGCACGCACTAGGACCATGCAGAAACAGTCCAAGTGAACTCCCCCTCCTCTCGCTCCTCTCTGCAGGCTGCTGTGCGTAAATTACGCACATTGGAGAGGTCTGGGTTTGTGCCAATGCCAAAGATTACAAAACAAACAAAGAACTATCAGGACAAAGTCACAGCCACTGCTCTCCAATAACATCTTCTACCACTCAAGGCACAACATGGGGACTGATTATTTATAGATTTCTTTCGACATACTATACTATGACTTTTTTTACCACTTTTTTCAACATGTTATGCTATGACTTTTTACGACATACTATACTATGACTTTTTTATCACTTTTCTCAACATAATATGCTATGACTTTTTTACGACATACTATACGATGACTTTTTCGACATACTATGACTTTTTTATCGCTTTTTACGACATACAATTTTTACCACTTTTTCCGAAATACTATAATATCATTTTTTTACCACTTTTTCCAACATACTATGCTATGAGTTTTTTCAACATACTAAAATTTATATAATGACTTTTTTTTATTACTTTTTTTCAACATACTATATAAACTATGACTTTTTTTGGGATACTCTCCAATGACTTTTTTTTCGTTATACTATACTTTGACTTTTTTGTACTCTTTTTTCACATGCTATACTGTGACTTGTGAATTAGCTCAGGGCAGTAGATATCTGTTTGGAATAATGGAGGTTGTGCGTTCAATCCTTATGTGACACTGTGAGTTTTGAGAGATAACTCTAAATGAGAAAGTCAAATACAGTAAC
Source organism: Sebastes umbrosus (assembly GCF_015220745.1). NCBI lineage: Eukaryota > Metazoa > Chordata > Actinopteri > Perciformes > Sebastidae > Sebastes > Sebastes umbrosus. The sequence goes on from NC_051276.1 coordinate 24,675,112, forward strand.
AAACACTACATCAGTGTATCCGGTCAGATAGCTGTGTGGTAAATATCGGGTTGGAATACTGGAGGTTGTGGGTTTGATCCTTATATGGCACAGTCTGTTTTCAGTTCTAACTTCTAATGACAAAGTCAAATACAATAACAAACACTTCATCAGTGTAACTGGTCAGATAGCTCAGTGTGGTAGAATATGGTTGGAATACTGGAGGTTGTGCGTTCGATCCTTATGTGACACAGTCTGTTTTCAGGTCTAACTTCTAATGACGAAGTCAAATACACGAAGAGAACAGTCTCAAGTGCGTGTGGCATTGGTGGCTTGGTTGCTAAGTTCCCGGTTCTGGCTGCAGCAGCGCAGGGTTCAATTCCTATCCTCACATCGATGCCCGACAGTGGAGTGAGACGAGTGTCTCCTCCCAGGGTTCAGGAGAGATACAACTGGAGGGACGAAAAATGTCATTAAAAAAAAGTCATATGTTGAAAAAATGTAATGTAGCCTCTATGCTCTAGTTTTATAATAAATACATAGCTTGATATTTATATTGCTTTAAGGTGTAGTGCGGAGGTCAGGGTAATTTGAACTAAATCCAAGCAACAGGTGAAAAATTACATGAGATTAATTAGGTATATTTTTGTACGACCATCATCATCAACATTTTGAAAAAAAACATGGTTGTGTTTTATTCATCATCATAATTACTGATAGTTGTTTTTTTTAATTACCTTATGTCCCTTTGACCTTAATCACTTTCTAGACTACAGATATTGAACAAACTGAAAAGAAAATGTCATTGTTTCCAAGAGCCTTGAGATAGGCTACAATATATTGTTTTACATTTCACAAATTATTATGTTTTACATACAAAGAATGATAAAAAACACAAATAATAAACAAAAACAACAATTGCACCAATTCATAAAAAAAAAAAAACTTGATAATTAAAATGAAGACTTTTATAAATTAATATGCCAATGACTTTTTCTCTTAGCATTTAAAGAGAGCTTATAGAAAGACGTTCCACAGTGTAAATGTACAGGCAGCCTCGTCATTTAGAGCAATAACTGTCATGTCTAATGCAAAGAATAAAGTAGAAAATGCTGCTGGTGGCAGGAATCAGTTTCAACTTTTTTACTTCACATTATCGGTGATTCCACATCTTATTCTGAATGTTTAAGCAAAGTGATGTGTGGCTGACCACAATGTGTCCAAATCATACACACAAAGCAACCAAAAAAATGGTCTTGACTAGAAGTTCCCTGATCTCAATCCAACAGAGCATTTGTTTCACTTGCTGAGTCTTTCGTTGTTTCATAAATTCATTTTGAAATCCAATGTGCTGGAGAGCAGTTAAGTGTGTCAATGCACAGTAACTCACGTGATAATGAATCCTCCTGGGGCACAGGGTTTACACAGCACCTCCACAGGGGACTCCACTTCTTCATGACACTAACCTGAAGTCTCACTGGGCTTCAAGCCCACCTTGGGTCAACTCTTACCGAGATAATGACGGGATTGAAATGACCTTTGGGCAACTAAAGGAAAGATTCCAATATTATCCCAGTCTGCGGACTGCGCTAGATAGTGTAGGCCCTCTGTACTGTTGCATATGTAGAGCTGCACAGTGTAATACTGCAACAATAACAAAGGGTCCGGCACAAATGAATGGCAGAATTGCAAGAGACATTGCTGCCCACCATTGCAGTTAACTCTGACCTTAAATAAATCATGTTTTAACATAATATAATACTGATATAAAAACATTAGCATTTCTTTGCATGGTCACATCAGCTGCTTATCAAGTAATAAAATTTCTTTCTCCAACTTCCTCATTTTCAGTGCTCTGTATGCCATCTGTTGGTCACGGTTCTCTATCTCCTTCTTGAGGTAGCAGCAGTAAAGGGCTCTTATGTCTTCTGTCCGTCTCTGCAGAAGAAATGAAACAACACATGAGCTCATATTGTTCTTATTCTTTGTTATTACCCATAACCCACTACTGACATAATAGAACTCACCTCGGCCTTTCTTCCACCAGTTGCAGCACACGCTGAGTTGACCCTCTCCTGGAAGCTGCTACTGTGCACATCCTACCAAAAAAAAACATCCATGCATTAAAGAGGACCTATTATGCTTATTTTCATAGCCTGCTTGTATTTTGGGTTTCTATAAGAACATGTTTACATGCTTTAATGTCAAAAAAAACAAAAAAAAAAACGCTTTAAGCCTGGTTTATGGTCGCTGTAGCGCCAGAAAATGACGTCATCACGGCTTTTCAAAAAAAAAAAAAAAGGCCTCATGGAAAGAAAGTAATTTTGACTTAGAGGTAAGCGACAGTAATATTTCACAGTACACAAATGCAATGTTTGGCGGTACGTATGTCAGTATTTATTGTTTACAATTGTTGCCAGGCAGCCTACTTTCCTTCCCGGTATCACTCGTTGACTTCTTGCTTATCTTATATTATATTTTGTTTCTACGCCTCCTGGCGTTTCGGAGCATATTGCAACAAACAACACGCTGAGCAAAAACCCCTTTGTGCATGCTGCGGAGGCCCGCACCACGGTGTCTCGTGCAAGTATAAACCCCACCCCTCCCAAAAGCCCAGTCTGCCCTGATTGGTCAGCTGAACCTAACTTTTCGTACTCTGCTCCAGCTCCTCTCTAACTAGCTTTGTCTGAGGGTGTGCCAAACTAGCCGCTAGGCAGGAATTATGCCATCACCACGTTACGGAAGAAAAGGCAGGACTACAAGCGAGGCGTTTCAGGCAGTTCAGGAGCAGTGTTTCTGTGGGGGAAAGTAACTCCCTTTGGCATGTACTTTGAGCTTTGTAACTTTGCAGACCTTTTACATGCACAAAAACACAAGGAAGGGGGAAAAGCGCAAAAGCATAATAGGTCCCCTTTAAGTATTCAAAAGACAAAAGCACTCACCCCTTCAAAATGAGTGTCACTGATGTCTGTCTCATCGCTGCTCAAGCTCTCTGGTTCAGTTTTTGTTATAGGCAGGAGGAGGACAGGATGGCCTGACACTGTATGGGTAGGGCCCAACATTGAGTTAGATTTTGGGGAAATCCTGAAGTAGTTTTAATCAGACATTAAGTACACCTACCACTAATAAAAGAGCTGTCAGATCCAGTCAGTGGCTCGATACAAGCGCCCCCAGGGAGGACCTCCACTCTCAGCCTGTTGTCTTTGTGCTGCAGCACATCCTCCTCTGCAGAGGTCAGCGACGGGGTTGCTGATCCCCCCTCATTCCTCATCACCTCCACCTGTCTTCTTTTTGCTGTAAAAGGATATATTTTAGAGGTTAAAAAATACTCCTCTGGCCATTATAATCACTGAAAATGTAGACTTGCAATAACAATACCTGTTTGCACTATATTTTTATGTTTGACTTTCACTTGCTGCCACGTCCTTTTGTAGCCGCTGTCCGATACCCTGGAAAATAATAAAATGGTTATGTATCAGCGATTCTTGGAAAGTTCTAGTCCAAATATTAGAGTGACAATTAGCCACATGTAGCAGCTGTAGAATGGTTGCTGGTGGACTGAAGGACACCACTCAGACCAGGAATTAGGATCTGCACCTTTATTTTCTACAAGGAGCAGCACAGGGCAGTCAACGCACACACAGTGGCAGGCTCTTTCTCAGTCCTCTGTACAAAAGCTGTCCATGCTTTGCCTATGTGTATTTTGTAGAGTATACACATGTAACAAAATACAGTTATAAATAAAAGAAAGTGCATATAAAAAAATGCAGAAACTACAAGTGTATTTTAAATCAGTAAATACAGCAAAAGCTAAAAGAAAATAATCAATAAATAAAATGTATATTCCCTGAAATTAAATGTAATATTTGTACTAGGTTGTAAGTAAGTAGAAGCATTTCTTCAGAAAATAAAATAAAAATAATAGAAAATAACATATTGACACTTATGTGAATAAGTCTTCTTACGCGTTTATTTTATCAGCAATTCTCTGCCAGGCTTCCTCTCTCAGCTTAGAGGCACTGGTAGTGTTGGATTTGGCTGTCAATATCTCTCTCTCTTCTTCATACAACTTCAAAATGAGTTCCTGCTCTTTAGAGCTGAAAAAATGTGCCCTCTCATGTTTTTTCATCATTTGGAAATCTGTAAAAAAAAAAAACACACACAAAAATATTATTTTTATTATTATTTTTTATACATTATTAACATTTATGAGAGTCAAAATGATTTTTCTTTCTGTGTAGTTTATATTATTATGACATCATGAGAAAGGTCTCCTCACCTCTGTCTGTGTTCATGGATGGTGATCCGGGTCTCGGTGTTCGATTGCTCTTCCCTCTGTGGCTGAGCGGGTGCGCGCAGTTATCCGAGATGTTTCAATGCTAGATTTAGTAATCAGATCTTAACCCTACGCGGTCGTCAAAACGGATCAAACCCGACCTTAATAAATGCGACAGTTAGTCACGGTACGCTTCACATCAACCATTAACTGTCTAAGCGACGGAAATGAGGAAAAAGACGGTGGAAAGCGGTGTTATGCAGCTGCACATCAGCGAGCTTTGTTAACCCTGGATTTTCTAATTCGGCTTAAGGCGCGTTCACGTGAAAGAGGTGGAGTCTGCAACAAAGAGGGGAGTCACGTGAAACCGGTCCAGAGCATCTTACTAGATGTTAATCATTGTGCCATATAAAGGAAATGTCTTCTAAATGCATGCAATAATTATTATGTGAAATAACAGATGAGGACAATTATGACAAGTCAAAAATGTCTGCTGTGAAAAAGGCTTAAAGGTCCCATGTTGTAAAAAGTAAGATTTTCTTGTTTTTTTATATTATATAGCAGGTTTAAAGGGACTGTTTGTAACTTTCAGAAATGCTTCTTAACAGCGACACCTGTGGCCGTTAAGTCAATGAAAGTCCGCGTTGGATTCGCGCTTGCTCGCTCTAAATAGACATGAACGAGCATCGCTCAAAACAGTGAGGCGACACACGTCAGCTAAAACCACAATATCACTCTATATTTCACCTGCTTGGCAGTAATGTTAGCTGACCAGACGAAGGTCTCTCCATGAATCACTGCTGATCCTAGTGTTGGCTTTTCCTGCTTCAGCCTCCGGGGCTGAAGCAGGAAAAGAAACGTTATCGTCTCCGACCGCAGCCGCAGGAAGACACCGGCACCCGGTCAGAGACGATAACATTTCTCGCTGCGGAGCCCTGAACACAACAGAGCCATCATTAGTAACACCTGTGCTTTTCCAACTATGACAAGTCAAAAATGTCTGCTGTGAAAAAAGGCCTATTGATTTCACTATATTTCCAATTTAACCATTTTTTTTCAGACCCTGAATTCAAACTTTCAAACACAAGCCGGATTCTGTGTACGGAATTATGTAAAAATATTCCAACTGTGAAAAAGCACATGAATTCAAAGGCTGGGGATTATGTCGCATCGCTGGTACTTCATTTACATTTGAGAAATTATTCATTTTTATCCCACCTTAACAAGTGTGAATGAGGGAAAAAGTCAAAGTCTGTACACGCCTACAGTCCTGAAAATAAGCCAGATAAGTGAAATCACCTGTGTGGGTGAACCACGGCCTTTAAATAGCCAATAAATTAAAAAAGAAAGTGAGATTTGGAAAGGTGCAGATGTTACTAATATCATTAAAGGAGACCTATTGTGCTTTTGCCCTTTTCTTTATATAGTTTGTGCATGTAAAAGGTCTGCAAAGTTATAAAGCTCAAAGTCTAAGCCAAAGGGAGTTACTCTCCCCCACAGAAACACTGCTCTGAACGCCTCACGTGAAGTCCTGCCTTTTATTTCATAACGTGGTGATGTCACAGAGTAACACGTGTATAATACCTGCCGAGCAGCTAGTTTGGCACGCCTGCAAACAAAGCTAGTTAGAGTGGAGCTAGAGTGGAGTCCGAAAGAGTGGTGAAAAGAGGTGCTGCAGCACAGCCGGTATGAGAAGAATAAAGCGCTTCTACTTGAAACCCAAAATACAACTATGCACCTGAAAATACACTTAACGGGTCCTCTTTAAAAATGTCTCCATTGTTATGTCGCAGTAACCCATGGCAGTGTGACGGTGAGCCAGCAGGCACAATACCAGGACCCTGAAACTGAAGTAGCTGAATGAAATCCAACCATCCTTTATTTATTATTTACACCTTTTTCTGCCTCGACCTGTCGACGTGTTTGCTGTGAAAAAGGCCTATTTGTTTCAATACACTGAGGGTGGAAAACCTGGAACCCTGCATCACATCAACACACAATCAATAAAACATGAATTGAGGTAATAATATTATTTTATTTATGTTAATTCAGTATCAGTCTGACATTTTGCTTAATGGTCCAGAGTAAAGAAACTGTTGGCTCGGGTGCCCCATGTTGAGAGCACAGCGGTAAACAACAAAAATGAGGAGTTGTACTGTATGTAATGGAAGTGTGGTCCAGTAACAAATGCTGATGGAGGACTGGTCCCTGTGCCAGTTATGAGGTCTGGAGGAAGGGTTTATTCATCGTGGCCCTCATAGCCGTCAGGTAGGGCATTCGCGTGTGGGTTGTGGAAAAGGGATTTGGTGCCATCTCCCCAAGGGAAACGCTGTAAGAAAGAATAATTTAGGCAACAAATGATTAAGTAAAAATGTAGATAATTGTGGCATTTAAGAAGGTCATTTTGGAATGTGAATTATTCAAGTTGCCTAAAGTCAGACCTTGCTGCGAATGCGAAGGTGGGAGTAAGGGACAAACTCCGGCTGTTCATGGGTATGCTGCTGCTCTTTCAAGTACATGTTCAACATGCACACCGCAACACCAGGTAGGGCAACCACGAAAGAGAGGATCTTCCATGTCCTGGCTGGAAGAGAAAGACAATAATGATTAGTTTGACAAAAAAAGCCATTTGAAATCCCACCACACTAAGATTGTTGAAAATTAATGAGATTTTTAAGACGCAAGACGCTCCCTTCGGAAGTAAGAAAATTTTGTTTCATTACGATGTTTCAAATTTGCACTCACCAAGTTTAACATTATGAAATGTTAGACAAAATAAATGTTAGTTAGGTGACTTTATGCTATTACCCGTAGTGTGGTCTTTACCATAACTAAAATGTGGAATACCACCAGCTTATATCTCTGGAAGCTACTATTCATAAAGAAGGTTTTCACATACAAGGAATTTGCCTAGGTGTTTTGGTGCATAACATTAAGCATAGTAAGAGAAAATAAAAATAAATACAAGTAAAGCAGATGCCAAGAAACAAATATGAAACAGAAAAAAATACAAAAATATGATAAATATATACTATAAAAATATGAACGATACATCTGTTATTTAAATGAAAGCTGTACAATTTTTGTAGTAGTAGTTTTTTTGACGGAATATGCAAAATATATACAGAGAAAAGAATAATGCTTGAATTAACCCACACAATTTAAAGCAGATTTATGAATTGGCATTTAAAGGACTGATTGTCACGATGATGCAAATGGTATTGTGGTGGGGAGCCTCCAGATTTAATCTCTCGCCTCCCAGTTAAGGCCAGTCAAAACCAACTAAATTTTGAACTAGTGCTGTCAAAGGTTATGCGATAACGTGTTAACGCAAATTTGTTTGAACGCCACTAATTTCTTTATGGCATTAATGCAACTTGCGATTTTTAGGTTGTAGCGGGTTCAGTTATAAAGCTATAGTGAAGATACTGGTATCATATGAAACTAAAAACCTAAGGAATCCATGTCATACTAGCCTGTCAAGAAAGAGGCTAAATAATGCTCCAAATATGCGCTAAATTTTGGTCCCTGCAGCTGCTGCCTGTTGGGCTGCAGTTTGCCATGTTATGATTTGAGCATATTCTTTAGGTTAAATGCAGTACCTGTGAGGGTTTCTGGACAATATTTGTCACTGTTTCGTGTTGTTAATTGATTTCCAATAACAAATATATACACATATTTGCATAAAGCCTGCATATTTGCCCACTCTCATGTTGATAAGAGTATTAAATATTTGACAAATCTCCCTTTAAGGTACATTTTGAACAGATAAAAAATGTGCGATTAATCGCAATTAACAACCATGTGATTAATCACGATTAAAGATTTGAATCGCCTTATTATAAACATGTTTGAATGACTGATTTTATCTGACACACATTATGGACAATCCTAATATATGTAATTACTGTAGATCAGATTAACAATGAAAACGTGAATGCAGTAGTTTCTACTACTACTGTCTGCAAAAGAGAGCAATTATGTGATGCAAAAAAATGTTTTCCCTGTAAAGTTGTAATCTTGTCATCTTAGGTGAGTTTCAGCAATTATTTCCATCAATATATGCATCAATGGGGAGTTTATATTAAAAGTTATTACTTTTATTCATTAATTTTTGACTGAATAAATGTATTGTTTGGTGATCATCTAGGTCAGAGGTATTATTGAGCCATTTAATGCTACCTTGACCTGCTGTTAACTAAAGGTGACTTTCAACTCCAAGCTTTTTGATCTGCCTTTAAAAGATACGATCATCTCACTAACTGGATATTATTAATGTGATCCTTTTACTAAACAATATGATTCATATTCATATTTTTAAGTGAGAAAGTAGTTAAACGCTCCTTTTCAAATAATGTCTGCTGGGTTTTCTCTCCATCTCATTTATATATATAAAAAAACGATATACTCGTTAATTTTGCTCGTGAGAATCCTATTTAGTTTTGTCTTGTACTTGTTACCCCTCTCTATAAAGTAGGCTAACTGTTTTATGCTCATATCTTCAGCACCAAGTTGTTTAGTTAAGCCTAACCTTTGCTCCTTACCTTAAATCAGGGGTCAGCAACCTTTACTATCAAAAGAGACATTTTAGGCAAAATAAAAAAAAGAAATCTGTCTGGAGCCGCAAAACATTTGATCATTGTGATGAAGGTAACACAGTTTATAGTCTAAGTATATAGTATATAAGTCTAATGCAGTGAGGGCCAAAGAGCAGATGTACGAGTATTAGGGCCACATTGAGGGGAAAAACATCTGAGATTTCCAGAATAAAGTCATAACTTTAGCAGAAAAAAAAGTTGTATTATTACGAGAAAAAAGAAAACAAGTAAAATTACTTTTTTATAATATTATGACTTTATTCTCATAACACTACAACTTTTGTCTCTCAAACTTCTGACTTTATTCTCATAATATTATGACTTTATTCTCAAAATCTCAGATTTATTTTTTTCCTCAATATGGCCCTAATTCTCTGTCGTACCATAGACCTACAACAAAGATAAATAAAAATAAAAATGTAAACAAAAAACAGTTATTCATTTCCATTTTTATAAATCCACAGGGAGCCACTGGAGAGGAGCTAAAGAGCCACATGTGGCTGACCCTTGTCTTATCCTAACTGTTGTTCCTTACCTTTCTACTTTCTACAACCTTGAGTCTGGAGAAATGATTACATTAGTGGCTCCTATCTATAGACCTGAGGGGACATGTGTTTATGGTTGTTGTTGCTCTTTAGCTCTTGCTAGCTAAGTCAGTGTTCCTGCTCCACTTTAAAGTAAATAACAAACTTAAGTAAACTGAAACTACACTAAGACTTTATGAATGACTGCGTGAATGTTTTAATGAGGTGGCAGGCTGAAATGAGAACATCTTCATGTTATAAAGCTGATGTTTTGAGCAGCTTCTTCTGTGTCCTGTCCTCTCAAGGATGCTAAGGCTAGTTAGCTCAGCAAGGTCACAACGTCACACCGTCACAAATACATGACGTTAACTACAACCAGAGGATGAATACATGAGGTGATACACTCACCTGCCTGCTCGGAGTGTCCTCCAGCAGCAGCAGCAGCAGCAGAGAGCTGACGCCGGCTCTGAGAGAGAGAAGACCTGAGGAACATCTGAGAGACGCGTCCGAGAGAAGACATCTTACTGTCTGTAATGCAGAGCGGAACCGGAAGCTGTTGGGATGGAGCAGTCACGTGGTATGGAGTTGTGACGTAGAGGCTAGACAGCTCTACTGGGCCACCTAGAGGCGAGACTGTGAACTACATAGTGATGGGAATTCCGGCTCTTTTTAGTGAGCCAGATCATTCGGCTCAGCTCACCAAGAAGATCCGGCTCTTTTGGCTCCCAAATGGCTCTTTGTTTTACCACTTCTGCCTTTTATAATTCAGCCAAATCTAGCTTTAGCTGTTTTGACCTATTATTAGTATGTGTGCTCATATATCACTTAAATTATTCAATATAATTATACTAATAAGCCTTATAATTTCCAGAGTACCATAATTTTACATGCTGCTTCGTTTCCGACTGTCACTCATCTTGTCTGCTATTCGCGCACCGCACTCCTCTCTCTCTTTCTCTCCCTACTCCTCTCTCTCCTGCTCTGTACCTGTAAACCGTCAGCGCGCCGTGCACCCACTGCCCCTCCCTGCTTGACCATATGAGCCTCGTCTGTCATCACCTGATTGGTCGCACAGATGTCATTAACACAACATTCATTCACGGTCAGTGCATGGAGTACCCGTGATGCGGAAAAGATCATCATATCATTCTGCCTTGAATTAATTAAAGAAAGAAAAAAAAAAATGGCTCTTGGATGGGAGCCGGCTCTTATGGTTCACTTAAAAGAGCCGGCTCGTTCGTGACGACACATCACTAGAACTACAGACACTCAGCTGGAAAAAACTCAGTTCAAGGTTGCTGTTTTGCCATTGTGGGTTCATGGGCATTTCACATAAAAATGTGGAAAAATCATAAAACATCACCACAAGGCAATGGTGAATGCATTTATATAGCGCCTTTCTAGTCTTACGACCACTCAAAGCGCTTTACACTACATGCCAACATTCACCATTCACACACACATTCACAAAAACTAAATTCTGCAAATCAAAACAAAATTATGTGAATTTTTTGGATGTTTTACATTTTTTCTTGTGGAATAATGTATACTTTACTCCTTCAGGCCTCTAAAACTGATCCAAATAAAACAGACTGAGAAGGGGAAATCACTCTGTGATGAATGAAATGCACCTCATAGAGATTGCAAGAAGACATTGTTTTGTATTAAGTCACAAAACAGCTTGTGAACCACTATTTTAAGGTATGGAGTAGCCGGTTTTCACTTACAGACATATATAGTGGTAATTCAAACTTACAATAATAATGAAAAGGAAATTAATTTGTGTAATGTGTGTGTCACAATTGTTATATCCCCTAAATTCTCTCAGTCTTTTCCCCGTAATTCCCTTCATGTCAGGTAAACACCTCACACATCACAGGGAATGCAACAAACTCCCTGTGTTTGATTATGGTACAGTAGATAATGATAAATTATAACTCAATAATTGCAGGCGTGTTAAAAAAACAACATTTTTCTAATTCAAATTCAGAAGTGTTTCTCTTTAAAGGGGAGGACTTTGTGTGATCTCATGGTCAGAGTCCAACCAGAGAGATTCAGAGATCTTCTGGTTGATGAAGGTAAGTGATAAATGTTCACGTTGTTATATGTTTTTCTTTGAAATGACTTTGCAATCATGCTTTTCAACATTTATGGAAGTCCATAACTGTGTAGAAACGTGCATTAATGCACAAATAGCACCACGAATATTACACTGAATAGTCGCGATATCAACGAAGACAATGCTTTTATATCATAATTTGAATTTAGCAAAGCATTTAGTGAAGTTAGCTGTATGTGTTTGAACATGTGTGTGTGTATTATACAGTATATCATGACAGAATTCTCTTATATTTATTGAGCCGTTAATAGTTAACATGTTCGACTTGAGAACAAACAAGGGAGATTTAGATGACCTCTTATTTGCCGAGAGTCTCATGACTATGGCTAAATAATTTTATTATCAACTATAATTTTGTCTTTTACAAATCACAAATGACTGCATTATTCTTTGAAATATTACTTTTAAAAATTCTAAAAAAATGTCCTTTCCAAGAGAATCTGCTGTCTTTCAGTAATGGAGACTCAGTATCACCAGTTTGGGTCGTCTGATAGCAGCACTGTCCATGGAGAGCCCAGAACCACTATACAAACGGGTAAAACATGCACGTCATTTCATTTTGATTCAATAATTTCAGATGTGACCTTAAACTATGAAAACATGTCTGTCAGTGTTTGCAGGTATGAAGAGCATAGTGGTTTGTGTCCTCTACGGAGTCCTGGTGCTGCTGCTGTTAATCCTGCTGATGGTCACTGGGATCAAATGTGCGAACTCTATGAACTCTCGAGTGAAGCTGATTCATTAATAACGTTTTTCAGATAATTCACATTCTTTATTTAATCATATATACATTTTTTTTGTATCTCAAAGTCTCCCTGTTAAACAAGGAAATCACTGATGTCAAACTCCACCTCGAGAGAATCAACCATGGGAAACCAATGGCATCGATCGGATCAGGTCAGGGGTTGGTTTTCAGGTGTGGATATAATGATGTACAGTACAATCGGTGCCCTCTGTAAAACTTTTTTTTTTTTTGGGCTTCCAAACTAAAGCTGCAAAACCTGTGGTGGAGGTCCTCTTACCGAAACTTGTCCCAGTTCGAGGTAAACACTGAATCCTTTCATATCAACTAGAATTACCTCCTTGTGGTTGTATGTGTCCGCCAACCAGTCAAGTTGCAGTTTACATCCATGTCTGTCCAAAATGTCACCACTTTGTCATTTTATAATGTATTTGTGTGACAGTGTCATAATTAACAAATTCATTCTTGAGTTATGGCCAAAAATGTGTCTTGTGAGGTCACAGTGACCTTTGACCGCCAGATTCCAATCAGTTTGTGCCAAATTTGAAGAATTTCACTCAAGGCGTTCCTGAGATATCGCGATCACAAGAATGGTTCAGACGGACATATAGACGGACAGACGACCCAAAAACATATTTTCTCCAGCCAAGGCTGTCGCCGGCACGGAGGCATAATAAAATTCAGTGTTTTTCCTCACTCAGACTCTCTTGACTTGTCTTAATCTTCATCAAACCAGGATCATGTAGGGAAGGATGGGTGTCTTTCGAGAGGAGCTGCTACCTGCTATCCACCTCCGCCGTGACCTGGAGGAACGCAGAGGAGCAGTGCCGAACACGTGGAGGACACCTGGCGGTTATCAATAATGTGGAGGAACTGGTGAGGTTTTAAGTTTACACCAGTTTGGTTCCATATATATTTAAAGGAACAGTGTGTAACATTTCGGGGGATCTATTAGCAGAAATGGAATATAATATTCATAACTATGTTTTCGTTAGTGTATGAAACTAAGACTGGTTGTGTTTTTGGGTCGTGTCTAGAAGGTAACCCACAAATTGCGAAATCCGATCTGAGATCTGAAAAAACTTACAAAAAACTCTGATGAGACTCGCTGCCCGACAACCTATCCTAACCTTAACTATTCGAGATCAATGCCTAATCTTAACCATATCACGAGAGTTTCCCTATCTTGCGGGTTCCCTTCTAGACACTACCGGGTTTTCGTTAGCTTAGCATGAGCCCTTCATATTTACATGTTGCTCCGCCATGTTTCTATAGTTGCCCAGAACGGACAAACCAAACACTGGCTCTAGAGAGAGCCTTTCTCGTTTTTACGTTACCTGAAGGCCACGTAGTTCTCCGGCATGCTTGTGAAACTGCGGTAATGTGAACCGCAGAGTGCAAAACCGTAGTACTGCATCTGACTTCTATTGCTCCTAAAGTAGTGTTAATATGGTAAGGATGGCCTCTAAGCGAGGTGGACTGTGTTACAACGGTTTTGCACTCGGCGACTCACGTTACAGCAGTCTTGGAAAGGGAGGAGTGAGCGGAGGGGTACTCAGTTGGTTGCAATCTGCAACCACACCACTATATGCCACCAAATCCTACACACTGTCCCTTTAAGCTGTCTGTTTGCTACTGTGAGGCTCCACAGGTTGAATGTCCTAATATAGAGCTCTGATAAGCAGCACACACACAGAATAACATTTCTCAGAATCAACAAAGGCCTCAAATAACCTGTTGCTATTTTTTTTTATTATTATTATTTCTAGGACTACATTTCAAAAATAGTTGAAATCCAATATAACTATTGGATTGGACTTGTGGAGCGACAACACGAGGGACACTGGAGCTGGGTGGATGGAACCGACTTCAATTCAACCCCGACGTAAGAGGAAACTTACGAGAACTGTTTTGATGTGTCAAACTATGTGTAGCATATCAATTGTTTGTTTTCCTCCCTCTGTTTGTGTTCAGTTTCTGGGATGAAGGTCAGCCTGACAACTGGGACTACAGAGAGAACGGGGAGGACTGCGGGCAGCTTCACGCTTCTCAGATACAGAAACGCAAGATGTGGAATGACGCAGACTGCAACCTGCCGTATCAATACATCTGTGAAACCAGGGCTTGAGAGACAGCGAGACCGTCTGAGCTAGTGAACCCTCACCAGCATGACAGGCCTGATGTGTTGGAAAATAATGGGTCAAATTAAGACTGATGGAAATGATGTATTTGATTTAAATTTATGAATTTTGTGAGCCACAAAAAGGGGATAAAAGTTGCATAAACAGTACATGTGTGAGGCATCTGTTGCAATAAAACAGTAACTATGAACACAATGACGCTTGTTGATCTTTACTAAAGAAACACTTGTTTCTCTCCGATGCCCTCGGCTCACTTGCAGCGCCCACTGGGAAGGTGTTCATTTCCTTCATTGTAATCTGCCTCGGCGAAGCACATGGCTGCTTTCCTGTCACACTCACAGATGAACGTTTCACAGGGATTGTTGTTATCTAAATGCCAAAGACAAAGAAGAGCAGCAGTCGAGTTAGGGAGAACAAAAACAGGCACGAGACAACACACTTTTATTTCTAAGGGGAGACATTACAGGTGATTAGGGTAAAAGTTTTAACTAGGGCTGTCAAACGATTAAAATATTTAATCGCTATTAATCGCACATTTCTTATCTGTTCAAAATGTACCTTAAAGGGAGATTTGTCAAGTATTTAATACTCTTATCAACATGGGAGTGGGCAAATATGCTGACTTATGCAAATGTATGTATATATTTATTATTGGAAATCAATTAACAAAACAAATCAATGACAAATATTGTCCAGAAACCCTCACAGGTACTGCATTTACCATAAAAAATATGCTCAAATCATAACATGGCAACATAACTCAAGCCCAAGCACTTCATCATATCATGTCTGTAAAGGGGAGACTCGTGGGTACCCATAGAACCCATTTTCATTCCCATATCTTGAGGTCAGAGGTCAAGGGTCCCCTTTGAAAATCGCCACGACAGTTTTTCCTCGCCAAAATATAGTATAAGTTTGAAGCGCTATTTAACCTCCTTCACGACAAGCTAGTATGACATGGATGGTACCATTGGATCCTTAGTTTCATATGATGATAATATCTTCACTTTAGCTTTAAAACTGAGCCCACTAACCCCCGTAAGATTGATTTAATTAATGCGTTAAAGAAATTAGCAGTGTTAAAACAGATTTAAACAGCCTTTTAAGATATGGATTGTAAAATTCATTACATTTTGCAAGACACTACAGGTAAATGGGGTGAAACATTTAACTGATAGATATCACCATGAAACTTCCCCAGTTGATTACTTACATTAACACAAATATTTTTGTGTTACAAGTTTTCTGAAATGTTTAAATATGCAAATGAGGCATTATCTAACGCTAATCTTTGGTGAATTTAGGAGAAATCTACAGACACAAATAGACAAAGTAGTAAATTAAACACCTAAATGTGTATTTTGGATGTTTTCTATCCACTAGTCTGAAAGAAAACACGTTATGGAAGCAAAATAGCCCAAAATCTCAAATTGACCAGTGCATGAAAAATTATGTTTTCTCAATCCGTCACAAACATCATTTCAAAAATTTCTGTTAGAAAATCCGTAAATTCATGTTATGTCATTACTAAAAACTCAATATTTAAGAGTTGCTTTTGTTTGGAAGTGTCGTTGAACACTCACTCAGGCAGGTGATGGTCTTGCTGGCCTTGTCACACCTGTAGCTGTACAGTTCAGTGTAGGGGTTGTCAAAGATGGGCCAGCAATCGTCGTGCTGCTTAGCATCAGTGTAGCACTGGTCGTGGACCTGACAGCATCTGCAACATACACAAAGCTCAACTGTAGTTGACAACTACAATTCTGGTCTTAATCATATCTAACAACCAAAATATTTTCAGATGGAGGTCCCTGAAGAGAAATCTTATCAAATGGGGGTCCGTGACCTAATGTGTATCAATTTAGGGGTCCTTGACATGAAAAAGGTTGAGAACCACTGGGTTAGGGGACTTTCACTTTCAGAGCAGGAAACAACAACACCATTAACAGTGTTACCTGTCAAGCTCATCGACAGGTGTGCCAGAGCCTCCCAGACCACAGTAGCAGCCGTAGTCAGAGTAGTCCATTAACGGCCAGCTGTCGGGGACGGTGCACAGGATCATCCTCCTGAACTGCCACACGGCTCTGTTACACAGCACTATGAGAGACACAATGGAGACACAAACTATAGCAACCATCTCAAAACCACCATGAAATCAAAATATCCCTGACGCTGATCAATCAGACAATTGAGTACTCACGGGCTGGGAGGCTGACGAGCAGGATGAGGAGGCAGTGAGTCGGATGCATCTTGCAGGTGGAGGTATGGAGAGCAAAGCTAAAGCCTTATATTGACCCCCGACCTCGAGAGGTGGTCCTCTTTTGGCCAATTGCCAAGAGTCACCCAATCTCCTACTCTATACATTACGCAACATGTATGTATACACATGTGTAACACGTATACAAACAGTATACTTACACAAACATATACACATATACATGCAGACACACACTAATGTTTTTTTTTACATACACATTTGGTTCATTATTGTTGTCATGTTGTATCATATATTGTCTCTTTATGTAATAACACAAGACACTTGAAACGGCTTGAGTCAGGTGCAGTGGAAAGTCGTGGGAACTCTGCCAAGTGTTGGATATTTACACAGCGTAGGGGAGAATAAATGAGTCCTTGTCCGCCTTGTCATGTTGAATTTCATGTGGATATCTTATATTATTTACCTGAAAGCTTCAGCTACTGTAAGAGGGATCACTTTAGAACTGCAACCTGAGCTTTTTATGTACAACAATATGGTGAAAAAACACAAACTACAACAGGTCTTCATAAACTATATGTTCTATTTAGGGCTGTCAATCGATTCAAATATATAATCGTAATTAATCGCGAATTAATGATAAAAATTTACCATAAAGGGAGATTTGTCAAGTATTTAATACTCTTATCAACATGGGAGTGGACAAATCTGCTTGCTTTATGCAAATATATGTATATTTTTATTATTGGAAATCAATTAACACAAAACAATGACAGATATTGTCCATAAACCCTCACAGGTACTGCATTCAGCATAAAACATATGCTCAAATCATAACATGGCAAACTCAAGTCCAACAGGCAACAACAGCTGTCAGTGTGTCAGTGTGCTGACTTGACTATGACTTGACCAAAACTGCATGTGATTATCATAAAGTGGGCATGTCTGTAATTTTCATTCACATATCTTCACAAATAATCACTAGTGGAGGTTGTGGAATATACTGCATCTGTTCCTGGTTGCTCACTAGAGGTGATGAAGACAGAATCAGTTCAATGAAGATGTGAAATAAAAGTGATCTTGTGAGAACAAAAGTGTGAGCTGTCGGTCTTGTTGTTCGCTCTGGCTTTTGACTGCTTCTCTTTCCTGGATTTAAAATCAGACGTTTTATTTGCAAATTGTACACACTTAGTAATTGAAGGTGTTAAATACACGTTGAGGTAAAGTAGAAACTTTGGAGTAGCTGCTCATTTAAAGCCCCCGCCTTCTCGTCTCCCTCTTATCTCTAGTTTCCTCTCACCTCCTGTCATATAAAAACAGGCTGCACCAAAATACATGTTCTTTTGGCTGCAGCCATGAATCTCACAGCTCCTCTGCTGTTGCTGCTTCTCACTGGTGAGACTGTCGATATGTAACACTCCTTAAAATGACTCTTATTGTAAATATTGTGAGATTATTTCTATTAGTGTGTTTTTTTAATCTACCAGGGTACTTCTGTATCAGTGTATTCTTTTAAGGATATTCCTTTTCTCATGATTCATTCATCATGTGTTCTTATTCGTCTGCCTCCCACATCTTTACCAGCTTGTGCGGCCAGCGGCGCCCTGCTGCCCAAGGCCTTGTGGCAGTTTGGGAGGATGATCTCCTGCCCTCAGCCTGGGGTCAACCCTTTAAAGTACAATGATTACGGCTGCTGGTGCGGCTTCGGGGGGACGGGAAGCCCGGTGGACGAATCGGACGTGTAGGAAGCAGTCATTGGCCAATGTTTGTTTTTCCAGTAGTTATTTTAAGAATGAAAAGTAACTCAGGGGTCTCCTCCTGTATTCTCAGGTGCTGCAAAGTTCATGATGATTGCTATAAAGCGAGCAGAACGGCTCCCGGATGCACGGCTGTCCTTGACCTTCCCTATGTTCTTGTTTATGATTACACCTGTTCAAATCAACAAGTGACCTGCTCAGGTAAGAATGTGACCCCACTAAACGCACCCATTTAGACACCAAATTTGACATATTTTCAATGGTGAAATTCTACTAGTGCTGGGCAATATGGAGAAAATTAAATATCACGATATTTTTTACCAAATACCTCTATATCAATATTGCGACTATATTGTATGGTTGACTATTGATGCTTTCACAAAATATTTACACAATGAGATTTTTGATAAATAATCATCAGTAATGTGGATATAATGACTAAGTAGTTAAAGACAAATAATAGAACAGCTAGAACAGTCTGGTAAGTTCAGAAAATTACATCAATTTACTGCAATGTAGCCTTTAAAACCAGGAAAAGACCACATTCATGCCATATTACGATATCTATCTAAGATGATATCCAGTCTCATATCACAATATCGATATATATAATATCGATGTATTGCCGAGCCCTTAATTCTACAATGACACCGTTGAGAATTTACAACAGAGTATTAGGGCCACATTGAGGGGGGGGGGAATCGGAGATTTCAAGAATAAAGTCGTAATATTACAAGAAAAAAAGTCGTAATATTACGGGAATAAAGTAATAACTTTACGAGAAAACAAAAGTCGTGTGTTTCTTTCTTCAGAATAAACGCAGTTTCTTGCACAATCTTTTCAAGGTCTTGACACTTATATAATAAGCCTATGGCCTCTAGCTACTGTTATGTTCCTTTTGTTGTGTTTATTTATGCCTATGTTAAAGCGTCCTTGGGTTTCTTGAAAGGCGCTATATAAATCCAAGTTATTATTATTATTATTATTATTAATGTGGTGCTGATGTGCCAAAAGATTAAGTATTTGTGAAACCTATACTAAAGTATAACTTCACAAGATGCTCCACGTTCCTCATTTTCACACAGGCTGCTCTATTTCCCCTCTAAAATAACATTACTACTTTATAATATTATGACTTTATTCTCAGAATACTACGACTTTTTCTCATAATACGACTTTGTTTCTCGTAATATTATAACTTTATTCTCAAAATATCAGATTTATTTTTTTCCTCCATGTGGCTCTAATACTTCGTCGTAAGAATTAGACAAAAATATTTGAGTTTTTTTAAATCCAGTTTTTGTATGGATTTCTTCAGCTAGTTAAAAGTACAGCATTGACAGTATTCAGTGAATAGCAGACTGTAGCTTTACTGCAAACAGAGAAAATTACACAAGGCTTTATCTGTGTATAGGTACTGTATATATAACCACTGTATTTAAACAGCTATTTATAGGTATTACACAACTGGGAATTGAGGTTTGATTCCCAGGAGTACCTACAGTACAAACAAATGCTCTCCTAGTACTGCAGAGCACTGTCACACTGACACTTAGTGATAATATGTGTATGAGTGAGTGAGTGAGTTGCACATGTTGTTATTATTGAGCAGCTATCTGTCAATTTCCTGACTCAACTCTGTCTCCGCAGCCACCAACGAAAAGTGCCAGGCTGCCGTGTGCGAGTGCGATCGGGTGGCGGCTCACTGCTTCGCTCAGGCCACATACAACCCTGAAAACAAGAACCTGGATCCCAAAGTCCACTGTGTCAACTGAGTTACACAACCCATAAAAAAACATACAAGAGAATGTTGGATTTCTAACATATTTCTTTTTAAATTTTAATTTCTTTATAATTTTCTACACAAAATCGTCTGTAAAAGGAGTTTGATTTTGTACAAAGGCATCAGTTTGAAATAAAATATGCAAGCGAGATCCTCAGTGTGAAGACCATCAGTTGAATTTCAACCTCTGCGTGTTCTCGTGTCTGTTTGCTCACGTTTGGAGAGCTTGTAGGCTGCAGCTTTGCACATTACACTTTTGTATTTTTCCATCACAGTGTCTTAAAATTTCAGATCATTTAGATCAGACCATTTGAAGCAGCAGTGGGTAGAAATAGAGCAAATATGATTAAAAAACGTTATTTTTATGAAACGGTCACTATATCCTGATAGTAGTGCATGAGACAGGTAATCTGAAAAAAATAATCAATCAAATATGAATCAATATTCTGTTATTGTAATGTCTATTTCTTGCCTCAAATGTTTTCAGAAACATCTTGTAGACTACTGTTTAGCTGTAAAATGACAACGTTTTTGTGGCCATGTGGAGATCAGTTGAGGAAATACCAAGCACCGCCCACCAGCCGGAGCAAACTTTCTCATTTTACAGCTAAACAGTACACTATAAGATGTTTCTGAAAAGCGAGAAATAGGCATTACAGTAACAGAATATTGATTCATATTTGATAAGCGTTGCCTAGTTTGACCGTTTGATCGGAGTTTGCGATTGATTGACAGCTACCTTCGTTGAATGAACAGCCAATAGGAACACTCTCTCTCTCTCTCTCTGAAATGACCTGTGATTGGCCAAAGTCTTCCGTTCCGGGCCAGATTTTCTAAAGCCTGAAAACAGAGCCATGAGGAGGTGCAAAATCTAGCTTTCTCTCAGAACACTTGAATTACAATATGCTGAAAGGTTATTATGGAATTTTTGACGAATGATGCCAAAAATATTCTGCCTACTGCAGCTTTAAATATGTAAAGCAACACTTGAGGCTTTGGCAACTTTCCACTTACGCATCAAGTTTGGTCGCTCTATCAACTAAAACTCTATTGACACATCTGGGTCAAGTGAAGTTAAAATGAAAATATCAAAAACATTCACCTGTTGTTCTCATGTCTCCTGGAGTTTTTGGTTGATACTGACTTTATCATAAGTAAGGAAGCTTTAGGTTGTAACCATCGTTGGATCATAAATTGACAAACATTGCAGCAAGTTTAACTTTACAATATTTTATTAGATTATAAGATTACAGGACGGTAAAAAGAGATTTAACAAATGTTTTGAATGATATCAGGAAGATATTTAGGTGCAGTTTTAACAAAACAATTCGAAGACAGCTGTGTACAACAACAGAGGAATTATTAGTGTTTCAAAACAAGAGGCTGGGTCATGGCTCTGTGTATTATATCGGTTTGTAGAGAAGCGTGGTCACATACTTCTTTTTGTATCGGTGCGTTGCACTGAGGACCATCACTCCATCCTAAAAGACAATGACAAGAAGAGTATTTGGATACAAATTAGATTTATAGCTGAAGTTCACACTGTTCAAGCAGATTTAAATGGAAAATTGTGTTTTTTGGCAATAAAAAAAGAAGCATTGTGCATAATAATAGAAAAAAGTGAAAAAAAAAGTGTGCTTTACCACAGAAAATAAGTGAAAGTCATTAAATATTAAAGGTGCTAAATGCGAGATTGGGAGCATTTCTATTGCTCTCAACATGGCAACGGCTGAGCAAATTTTGCCCCTCCGTGCCGCCTGCACCGGTTAAATAGGTTATAAATGCATTTGCTCATATGCAGTCAAATGGAGTTGTTGATGGGACAGAGGATTAGGAGACGGCGGAAAAAGAGTGTCCACTGGCCGAGCACCACATACACCTGCTCGCGATCTTTCACGTCGCGCACGAGCAGATTTGTTTCCCTAGAAGGAAACCACTCGCTTCTCCAATTTGCCGAATCCGCCTTTCAAATAGCAAAGCGCCCAGTGCAGGCGCACCTGGCTTTTAAAGGGAATGGGAGATGATACTCTGATTGGTTTAATTCCTGCTACGCCCAAAACACACCTATGATAATTAAGAGATTAAATAAAAACCCCCTTCCCCCTTGTGCCTTACTTTGCGCCCAGATTATGCAGACGCGACCCTGAATGTACTTGCGCCATGCACTTTGAACCAGGAGCTATAGATCGTTTATATAGGGCCTGTTAAGAAGGTTTGCAGTTCACTTGGAGTTCAGGCACAGCGGCCCCTTCATTACATTGGACAGCATGTGAACCAGCATGTCAGGAGCCAATCAGCTACTTTGAGTGGTTAAGTGGTATATTGGCTCATTTAGCCTTTGTAGTCTGGTCTGCCAGTTCAATGCAGTGAGTTCAATGCATATGTGTGGGATGAAGGTTGTCTTGCTGGCTGTATAAGAGATTATGTGCGTCAATTAAGATAAACCACATACTGTTCACTCATTCAAGTATAAACCTGCACAGTCATCTAGTAAAGAACAAGAAACCTTTCTCATGTATTCTTACTGATACACCACAGCGATTATAAACTCCACAACCAGTGATATTTATCGAACAGGCCCATAATGTTTATGTCCCTATACAGTAACCAATGCCATGTATATATGTCCCGACAGTTTGATCAAAATCCATTTGATGTTGTCCAAGATATTTTGTCTGATAGACAGAAGGAGTTGATCCATAATTTCCCGCTGATTTCACTGCAAGGGACAACAATAATAATAAAAAAAGCACATATGTTACAGGAGGATTTGTTACCTTGATGGAGAGGGCGTACAGGTGACTGAGCATCACATGGTTGGGCTCTGGAAGTAGCGTCGGGTCACACTGGTGAGGATTCAGAGAGAGAGGATGAATGGGACTAAATTGCACGCTGTCGTAACAGGTTTCTATAGAGTGCTGTGTACCGTTGAGACGAGCAGCCGGTACTTACAGAGACACCTGTGTCCTTGTTGAGCAGCACTTGCAGCAGGTGGGGGGGTAAGATAGGAGGATGCTTGAGCTTGTCCTCTGGCTTGGTCACATATGCTTCCTGTAGGTAGGGGCCGGGAGGGGAACTGGACAAGTCTGGGAAAGAACAAGCACACGACGCTATTTTAAGTCACTGATTAATACAATGAATTTGAAAATGAATCAGACATTCAAAAATGTTACCTTTTTTTAAATTAATATTTCTGACATAAATATTCATCAGATATGTGTGTTTATATATAAATATATGTTCTTGCCTTCTTCTCTACCATCATCGTTTAGCAACTTCTTTAAATCTAATTCTCAATTTTCATTCACATAATACTAGACAGGTTAATCATCACCAGCTGCCTTTTTACAAAACGAAACAGGGCCAGTACTCCCTCAGATATTGTGGTGTACAAATATGGAACACCAAAATACACGTTATCAAGAGCTCGTTATCCTTAGAACATTTTAAAAGGAAATTATCATCACATTTGATTCATGATGTCTTATTATCTTTTCATATGTTTAGATATATTTTCTTTTTTTCTGTACTGTTTTTTGTTTTTTGTATGCATTTCATTGGTTTTATTGGACTGTTTTCCACTGTTTGGTTAGGTTTTTCTGCACATTTTGTGTGCCTCTTGTTGTTGTATAACTTTTTTTGTATTTTTAAAATTATGTTAGTTTAGATCTTTCTTCCTTTTTTTGTTATTGTTTTGTTTTTTTTTCTCCTGGGGTTGAGGGGAGGTCCTTTGTATAAGCCTGTGGCTTCTTGACCTCTCCTGACACATTTCTTGTTTTGTTTTTTTTCATTGACTGGATTTTGTGCAGTTTTATGTATGTGCAAATAAATAAATTAATAAAAAATAACCTAACTTTACTATATGCATTGGCTTTACGACACCGGATTAAGTGTCACACTAGTCATTTGTTCTAATATAGGCCAACATTCTAATATCTAAAGCAGATGAAAACACTTTTAATAATATCTGGCCGGTCTGAAAGTACTTATTAATTAATAAATAATATGGATGCCAGTACCTGAGATGTCTGCAGTTTCCTCAGAGTCGATCCTGAGGGCGTCAAAGACTTCAAAGTCAGTCCTACTCACCTGGATGACATTATTAACTGTGCCAGTTTTAGACGTCGCCACAGCCTGGGAGAGAGTGTAAACAGAAATTTGATACTGACACTTGTTGAGTAAGCATTTGTACCAACATGGAAAAATACAAGTACATTGGTGATGTATTATTTCATGTTATATAAAAAGGTGGGTGACCTCTAAAACTTACTCACCCCATTAGGATCCAAAGTCCACTGACCGTCTACACAGAACTTGTACTGGTGCTCCCCCTCTGGCAGCTCCACAATAGCCGCAAAGTTTTTCTGACTGGTTTTAAAAGACAATCACGTTGTTACATTTCCATCAGTGCGTACAGATCCAGGAGTCTTGTGAAGCATTGAGTCAAACTACCTTTTGTTGAGCGGGATCTTGGTGGCCCAGTTGTTAAAAGAGCCGGACACAAAGACTTCTTTGGCGGCCCCCGGCCACCTGAACATCGTGGGTCTGGCCTGCGTTGGACTTTTGCTATCACTCTCCAGGTCCTGCTGCCAGGCCAGAAATTCCTGTATTTCCTGTGGAGCCTGGACAGCATGATATCAATTTATTGTATCCATGTTAATAAGAGCGCCTTCAGCCTCTGCCTCTGCTCCACAACACATCCTGACAGCTGAGAGGGAGCTGAGGACGGAGTCGGCTGGTTTTGTACGTTTGTATGCTTCTGAAAAACAGCGTGTTTTCTGGCAAACTTTGATTTTCGTTTCTCATAAATGAGAACAGACCTAACATATAAACTTTTTGGACAATTTCATATTTGGTTTCTGTCCGGAGTTTTAGGTAAGTCAGATCTCAAGATATGTGAATGAAAATGGGTTCTATGGATGCCCACGAGTCTCTCCTTTACAGCCACATTATGATAATCACATGCAGTTTCTTGCATGCAGTAAAAATGTGTTATTTTTGTCTTACTAAAATTATGTGTTTAAATATTTCTGCATACTGGGGTCCCTAAATTGTCTTGGAATTGCATAAATTGTGTATCACTGTAAAGCTGAGACTCTTGTGGATCCAATGAGCCCAATTGTATTCATGATGATCGGCCCCATAGTAGCCATTTCATTGTATTGAGACCATTTGAAACGTGACTCACTGTATAATGAATGAAATGGCTTTTTTCTATGGTGTTCTGCAAGGTCTTGGTGTCTTAATGTGGTATTGTGGAGGGATTATTGATCATTTTTATCAATTCTCGAATGGTAAAAAAAGATAAAAAAAAGATCTTTGTGACAAAAGATATCAACCCAAAAATTGCTGCAACAATTTATGAGACATAACAGAGCATGGGAATGACCATCACAAATTTATATCATCATGTTCTAAGCCTTTATACACTTTCACTATTTACACACAGTTCTGCACCTCAAATTAATCTTCAGGTTCCCAGCTTTCAGAAGATGTACACCACTTCTACGCGACATCTACTGTTGACTATTTATCTGCCCCTGTCCCCCCACCCTGACCCCTCTAAAAAGAAAAAAGAATTCGGAACAGTAAGGGGATTAAATATTCAACATATCTCATGAAAATCAACCTAAAAACGTACTTAAAATGACATTAATGATACGCAATTTATAATTAATGTGCAAAAAAACATGCAGAACACGAGTTCAATGTAATGGATATTGGAAAATATGTTATTATATCTGGTTTCATAAACGTATTCTACCTTTGTGTCTTCTGCGTCTGCGTCGTCCGTGCTGTCCATCAGGATGTTGGGACGGGCCTCTTTCCCTCCTTGTTGTCCATCTCTGTATGACCTCTCACCCTGACCCCCACCAGACCGGTCGCTGCTGCTGTTCCCCATTCTGGTGGCATCAAACACTGCAAGACACACATCCAGGGAACGAAATTAGCACATGCCACCTGCCAAATAACCGGGTAAATGTTGGCTGTGGCAGGTAAAAATATCAGGTCACCTGCCACCATGGCAGACAGGTTTTCCTTATATTGAGATATAACATTTTTAAAAACCAATTCTAAAGCCTAAATGAAATGTAGTCAAGGGTTACATGTTTTATTCCAAAATGCTGCAGTCTGGTACCGCTGACTCAGTATTTAAAACTTTATAGGAGTTCTACCTAGATTTCAGAAGTGGCAGACAAAAAAATTGAGTGGCCAGTAGAAATGTTCAGTGACCTGTGACCACAGTGGCAGGTGAGGAAAAAGGTTAATTTCAGACCCTGCACACATCACTCAGCATCTCTCTACAGCAGGGCTGTCCAAAGTGGGGCACGTGGGCCAAAGTTGGCCCGCCATCAGGTTTGATTTGGCCCGCCAGATGTTAGCAAATTCTTCTTTTTTATTAAAAGACCCAACCGACTTTACCGTCTTTTGGAGGCCATACCAGGCTCGGGTTTAAGGTTAGAAGATAGTGGCATCATATGAAACTAGAAAACCTAAGGACACCATTAGTACCATATCATGTCATATTAGCTTGTCAGGAAGGAGGCTAACACTCTAAAGTTGGGCTAAATGTTGGTGGGGAAAAACTGGCATGGCCATTTGTCAAGGTGTCCCTTGAGCTCTGATCTCAAGATATGTGACTGAAAATGGGTTCTATGGGTACCCACGAGCCTCCCCTTTACAGACATGCCCACTTTATAATAATCCTATGCAGTTTTGGGGAAAACATGCAGTTCTTTGAATGCAGTATACATGTGTTATTTTTTGTTTATTCTAAAAATAGTGTATTTTAATATTTCTACATACTGGGGTTCCTAAACAGTCTTGGAAATGCATAAATTGCATTAAAAGGGGCCCAATTGTATGCAGCAGGTGGATTTTAAGGGGCTAACTATGTAAAACATATTAAATTAAGGGAACTTGGGATCCTAGTACCATTTTGCATCTTAATAATACAATATAATACAATAGGTGTTTAATTTTGGCCCGGTTACCCTCCATTGATTTCCAGTTTTGGCCCTCCAAGGGAAAAGTTTGTGCACCCTTGCTCTACAGTTTGTACCACCAGGAGCCACACAGGGGTCACTGGATGACCAGCAGGGGTCAAACATTAGCATATGTCTCTTGTGATTGTTCCTAGGTTTCATTTCATCTCCCATAACCAGCAGAATGTAAATACTCACCTGAATGGTGCCAGATGAGGTGTGATTGGATGCAGTGTTATGAAACGCAGCTCTCTGGTCTCATGTGCTTTTGTTTCAGGTCTCTGTCTGTATAAAGGTCTGCTGCTCGTCTCGCTGCTGTTGTTGTTTCCGTCTCTGAACTGCAGCAGTTTTCCTCTCAGACTGAGAACAGGAGAAGTCCCGCAACAGATGAGCACTCACTTTGTGTTTAAGTTTGCGCTCTTTCTTTCTTTCTTTCCCCCGTTTTTACCTCTGAAGCTCTTCTTCTGATCTCCTGAGCTCAGCTGGGCTTTGTGTGTTTTCGCTGTTTAGTGGAAACCTCGATGTGTGTCAGTGTGAATAAAACACACCTCTTCCGCCTCCTGTCCTCCAGCGCAGTTAAAGTTTAACTAGTTCAGGGTGAAGACAGCAGATGATTTAGAAGTTAAAAACAGGATTTAAAAAACAGAAATACGAGGTTTTTTTATCATCAAATAAGAATAAAGGTGTCAGTAAATTGATTTACAGCCTTCCACTATGAAAACAGGCAGATTAAAAAAAAAATACTTTTTTTTTTTATTATTATTGAAGGTTAAAGGATTACATACACATACTTGTAAAGGGAAATACAGACAGCAGCAACAACATATATAAACAAAAAAAAAGAAACATAAGAGAAAGAAAATAAAAAAGAGTACTACCCGCTGTAATAGTGTCAAGAGATAAGTTCATATTCATATACATATTCATACAACAAACTTCATATATAGATATATATACATACAGTATATACATATGTCTATATCTACATGCACATTCATATACATATCCACTTAGACACATTCGCTTGCACAATTATCTATTCTATTATACAGACAAAAAAAAAGGACAGGAAGAAAAAATACTTAGTTGTGGACAATTAAGGTGATAAAAACAATCACAACTGGTTTATTTCTGAAAGAATCAAATGGAAAACAAAAGAAAAACAAAAACACATGCGAACACACTTTAAGAATGTCCTTGAATATATCCCAAAAAGGGAGTCAGGGGTTCCCAACCTGGAGGTCACGGCCCCCGATATGGAGGACAGAACCTGACAAAATCAAAAATAAATGAATGAATGAATAAATAAATGATTCAATAAATAAATAAATGTGTCATTAAATGTAAAACAAAAATCTCTATATATATATTACAAATTAAATATAAAATATATATATGTTAAATATCAAAAAATATATTACAAATAAATGTAGCCATTAATGAATTGATATGTCTGTTTTAATTTGCTTCTTATCTTTGTATTAATTCCCTTATTTATTAACTCTTCTGTTTAATTTTCCCTTTTATTTATTTATTCATGTATTCATTTGATTGATTTTTAAATGTATTTATTTATTTTTTGTATTTATGTTGTATTTATTTATTTATTCATTTATTTTTACATTTATTTTTTATTTTTTTTATTTTGTATTTATTTGATATTTATTTTCAAATGTGTGTATTTATTTATTTATTTATTTATTTATTTATCTATTTTCCCTTTTTTTCGCCCCTCATTTCACCCCTTATTTATTTCCCCAAACTTATTTATTCCTACATTCTCTTCTTTATTTTTACCAATTTCTTTTTACATTTCTTTATGCATTTCTGCCTCATTATTCAAATGAAGTGGCTGATATTCAACGTGTGTCGTCATGGGGCAGGGTGCATGACTATGTGTTCGTTAGCTAAACGGTGTCTGCTTCTGCTTATCAACTCCAGTCTTCATTCCAGTGGGTGGGTCGGCCCGTCGCTGCCTTGTATGTTTGCAGATCAACCGTCAGAGTTTTTTACTGGATGATATGACATCTTTAGGCCTGATCAAATATCTACTTTGTGGTTGCCTCAAAGCCTAGATGACAGTCTGTCAGAATCATTTTAAAATGCTATATATTTTTTAAATATACCCTTTAAATGAAAAAGGTCTACATATACATTTTAACATTATTTTGGCTCATAGATTTGTGATTTATTTAAATGTGTTTTTGTATTATGGCTTACAGTGAGAGGCCTGTAAAAGCAGACAGCTAGATTTCTGCTGCTCAGCGGGGGAGTGTCCTTGTTGCCATATCGCGCTGATTTGTCCGAGCCGTTCTCACGGCTATCCTGTTTCATGATGTGATTCACATGTCCAAAGCCTGTAACTGTACACACTCATAATCAAAACAGAGAGTCAGCAGTATTTCAGTGTTAGGAAAGGTCACCCTGGTGCTCCTCTTGGGGTTGGATAGTTGAGCTCCAGCACCCAGCACCCCCCAGAAGGTGGCGCCTTAGGCGATTGACTATATGGCTTCTGCCTTAAACAGGCCCTGCCTTATGTCCTACTACTGAATGGGTCAGTAGTTCCTTCAGGTGTTTTCTCGTCATCTCTGTCCTCAGTGAAGGTCAGCAGTTCTCCAAAGTTCTCCCATGCTTCGGTTGTCTGTGGGTTTGGCAGAGAGACTTCCTTCTTCAGCCGTTGTCCATCGACAAGTTCTTGAGTCGCCGTGGTGACGTTCTGACACATCACTCCAAGCAGCCTCCTCAGCAAAGAAGGCTTTGAACTCAGATTCTTTATACCAGCCCTCCCTCAAAATGTATGAAAAGTTAATCTGGTAAGAGTTGATGATTTGGCAGGTATAGGGTCCTCCGCTTGACATTTTCACTTTATCCTCACTGCATTTTTTGGGGCTTTCCAGCAGCTTTCCCTGTCGTCTCATCCAGCTCACTAGCAGCAGGTGGTGATCAGGCGACGAGTCCGCTCCTTCCGTCACATGAGTGTCCAAGACACATGGCTGCAGTCTGACAGTACAACCACAAAAGTTGATTTTTTAGTTGATTCTTTGGGCAAAAGTGTTCTGGTGCCATCCATTTATGATCACAACAAAAACAGAGGAAAATGTGAATCAGAAACTTTTATTGCAAATGCTTCCAAACCCTCCATCTTGATATCCATCCATTATGTGTAACCGCTTATCCTATTCAGGGTCGCCGGAGCCGATCCCAGCTGACATTGGGCGAAGGCGGGTTACACCCTGGACAGGGCGCCAGACTATCACGGGGCTGACACATAGAGACAGACAACCATTCACGCTCACATTCACACCTATGGGCAATTTTAGAGTCCACAATTAACCTGCATGTCTTTTGACTGTGGGAGGAAACCGGAGAACCCGGAGAAAACCCACGCTAACAAGGGTAGAACATGCAAACTCCACACAGAAGGAGTGCCGTGCCGGCCTCAATCTTGATATGTTGGTGATTAAACTTGTATTTCCTCTGTAATTAGTTTGTTGGATCACTGCACATGTAGCATGAAGATTATATGCTCTTATTTTTAGCCTTGTAACAGTGTTAATATTACATATCAGAGCACACAATCCCTCAGACTCATTAAAATACAACAGGTGTCAAAGCTGGGTGTGAACTGAGGCCAGTTGGTCCACTACTATTGGGCAGTATTTTACCATATTGTTGCTGTATCATTCTATTCATTGTCTCTGTTATTATATTGCATTGATGCCTTCAGAAATATGGATTGTGTCATTGTTAGAAATATACATTTTGGTCATCTCAAGTTAGGAAATCTGCATTTCTGAACTAGTTTTTATTTAATCTCAGGAAATATGATTATTTAATATGTAACTTTCAAATTAAACTCCTTTTAAATCATATGTTATTTGCAGTTCTGGTTTGTTTACCAGACTTTTTATTTTACATTTTTATGCCCACAACTTAAAGCAGAGCAATATTTCAACATGCCAACGTTAGATACATTTTCCAGTAATCATTCAGTTACAGTAAACAATAAGATATAATGGAAAAGTAAAACCATAGGTCTTTAGTTACAGAAAAGCCCCATGTGTCCTCAGTGGGAGTACTGGTAGGATGCGTCATTCCTTTCACTTTGCAATTAAAAAAACTGTAAGAAGTTTCATTGCAATATCATTTACACAACAGCTGAAACAAAGATGTATTCAGCAGCACAGTGAGACTCTGCCAGCTCTTGCAAAACCTCCGGAGCCGTTGATCACTGAAGCCAAGCGGAGCTGCTTTGCATCCCGTGGAGCTGATCTCTCCATCACCTCTTCTCCACTTCCACCTCCTCTTCCTCCTCAAGAGGTCACACCACATGCTGGGGGAGGAATAAAAAGAGACTTGAAATCTCTCTATCCTTTCTGTTCATTTTTGGAACCATATATAAATCTGCTGCATTCATACCGTGGTAAAGTGCACGACGGTGCTCGCAGTGATGATCACAAGGCCAATGACGAAAGAGACAATCCCCAGGTGGAGTGCTTTACGACCCAGCTGCTTGGAGCCGTCGTAGTCCTCTTCGTCGTAGCTCCTTTGGGCCTGTAGGGTGAGTGAGAGGGAAATTCAAGGTTCTTTGGACAGGCATGTATAAGAAACACCTTCAGTGTCAATAAGGCAGTAAGCCGCATGTCTTTCATGGGAATCTGTGCTGAACACAGGGCCGGCACTAGCACTTTTGGTGCCCTATAGGGGAAGTTCAGAATTTGAGCCCTCCAAAACCCTAGCCTCGTAAACCGCAACACACATCAGACATCACAATGGTTTTAAGACAAAAGTTAAGATTTTTATTTTCATAAATAACTGTATTTCTTATAATATAAATAAAGAAAATTGTTTTTGTGTGAGAAAGAGTTACAGGGGTGACAAGAGTCATTCTTTATTTATTTATTTATTTGTTCATTTGTTACCTCAATGCAGAAAATGAAGCCTGGTTGATCATTTAGAGAGAAAATGATTCTCTGACTCGCCGTACATCCACATTTCTCTCCCTGCACCTGCCTTTCTTGTTATCCCTAATTCATATTTGTATGGACGCCAACGTCATTAGCGATGAGAAACAGTGGATCGCTGTGCCTCATCCTGTTACTCACAGCTACAACGATGCAACAGCTGCTGTTGGCACGTCGACTCAACACAACTCTCCCTGTCTCCTTTCAGACAGGCTCAAAGACTTGAGACAGACATAAATGTGTTGCTCCTATCTGACACTTAAACTTGGATAGTCCATAAACTGGAAGTACATTTGATCTGAGCACCCATCAGTAAAAGTATTTGTTAATTACTGTAAATGGACAGAAGTGGAGAGGCTATTTCTGTATCTCATCAGATTAAGTGCAACTAGGAAGTCATTTTTAGTAATACATAATGTGTTTACTGCTTGATCAATAGACAGACAAGCCACATTAATGGCAATTAAGTGTTAATGTACAATACATCCTGACATGTAGTAACCATTAGTGGTAGAAGAAGCACTCAGATCTTTTACTTAAGTAAAAGTGAAAATACAATAGTCTAAAAATACTCCATTACAAGTAAAAGTCCTGCATTGAAAATGTCACTTTCATCAGCAAAATATACTTAAAGTATCAAAAGTAAAAGCACTCACTATGCAAAATGGCTCATATCACAGTGTTATATTATTATAGAATATTATATTATTCTGTTTTTGTCACAAATTAATACATTTTAATGTTGTAGTTCACCAATGTGGAGCCAATTTTAGATACTTTGTATACTACTGTGTAGATTAGTACTGCATGATATATGTTTTTTTAAATATAAAAAGTAACTATAAGTGTCAGATATTTCCCTCTGAGATGTAGTTGAGTAGAGGTATAAAGTTAATAAAATGGAGATACTCAAGTAAAGTACAAGTACCTCAAAATTGTACCTAAGTAATTGAGTAAATGTACTTAGTTACATTCCACTACTGGTAACCATCATCCTATAATGTCCTCCTTGGTGTTTATTCCCACCACTATTACTCTCTTCTCTAATATGACATGACACATATTGATGCCTGCAGATAACTGAGCCTCATAAAAACATCACTTACAGTATGTTATGCTGTAACTATTCATAAATAGGACCCTCAGCGTTGCATTACTCACCAGCACAGAGAAAACCAGCGCCACAATGTTGATGGGCCATGCAGGACAGAAACAGGTGAACATGGTGAGGCAGAGATAGTTCCTCAGAGGGGGGATCTCCTGAGCCTCCCCGGATTTAAGGTGGTCAGCGTTCCCGTCCAGCGAGGACTTGGTGTTCATGACTGGCTGCTGTCCCCCCCAAGACAGTAAAAAGCAGAGAGGCGAGGCACAGGGCTGAGACACTGGGAGGGTCGAGGTGGAGGAGGCAACTGGGAGGGGAGGCAGTGGAGCAGTGATGATGGAAGAGGGAATGAGAGGCTGCTGAAGAGTGAATGCTGCTGTTACTTAGAAACAGTGTCAGGAAAAGGGGGGAAATGAAAGATGGAAAGCATTTTTACTGTTTTTTTATAACTTAGAAAGTATATAGCAATTTTGTATGACTATATAGCTGGGCTGTCAATCGATTCAAATATTTATTGTGATTAAGGGCAAATTAATCACATTTTTTTATCTGTTCAAAATGTACCTTAAAGGGAGATTTGTCAAGTATTTAATTTTCTTATAAACATGGGAGTGGACAAATATGCTTGCTTTATGCAAATACATATATATATTTATTATTGGAAATCAATTAATAACTCTAAACAATGACAAATATTATCCAGAAACCCTCACAGGTACTGCATTTAGTGTAAAAAATATGCTCAAATCATAACATGGCAAATTCATGCCCAACAGGCAACAACAGCTGTCAGTGTGTCAGTGTGCTGACTTGACTATGACTTGCCCCAAACTGCATGTGATTATCATAAAGTGGGCATGTCTGTAAAGGGGAGACTCGTAGGTACCCATAGAACCCATTTTCATTCACATATCTTGAGGTCAGAGGTCAAGGGACCGCTTTGAAAATGGCCATGCCAGTTTTTCCTCGGCAAAATTTTGCGCAGGTTTGGGTACCATTGATTTCTGAGGTTTTCTAGTTTCATATGAGACCAGTATCTTCACTCTAGTTTTATAACTGAGCCCCCTATAACCGAAAAATCGCAAGTTGCGTTAATGCGTTAAAGAAATCAGTTAAAAAAGATTTGCATTAACATGTTATCAAATGTGAAATGTATTATTATATTTTAGCCAAATTTGCATTTCTGTGTATTTCTCATTCAAAATAAAAATAAAACATGCAAAAAAATGTGCAAAAAAAGGCCAAACTGTACACATAAATGGAATGTTTTAAAATAATTTATTAGGAATTTTAAAAAGTTTTTTTTTTTTTTTCAAAGGAATAAACATGACAGGAAAAAAAAGAAAATCAGAAAATGTTACAGTGTCGACAAGATTGTTATTTTTCAGTGAAAACAGCATCAAAGGATGAACTACCGTGGTAGCCCGCAGCAGTGTGAGCGAGTGTATCAAAATGTAAAACCCGGTAATTCGTAGATCGAGAGTGCTTTGTTTTTAAGCTAACATTCGAGGGAGAACACATTTATCGTGATCGGCCAGTGCAACGTCCTAGTAGCTCTGAACACAATTGTTTTGGTCTAAAAATAGCTGTCACATTGCTACAGTCTGTGACCTCCAGTGGATATGCAGTGATGGATTGGGAGGGGGGGAAAGCCACCTTTCTAAAAGGTTCAACCATCCACACTTTGACATAGATGTTAATGTAATAATAAAAACAAATCAGATTAAAATTTCACATTTGCAACTGAGGTACAATCCCCCCAGAAAAACAGCACATGGCACATTGGAAACCAATGTGATTAAAACCATATGACACGCTCACGCAAACATCAACGCAGCCTGCCGAGCGGATCAGTCATAACACGACTGCTCCTGCACACTACTCCTTCATTTTCCTTCACAAACAATCATCACATATTGAAAATCACAGTTAAAAACAACAATATGACAAAAGTAAGAAAACAGCATGTTTTTTTTCCCCCTCTTTCCTGACAGAGGATTTTCACACCTAGATATCCCCCAAAAGTAAAGTGTTGCTCCAGACTCAGCCTCTCTCCTGCTCAACTCAAAAGTGTTTCAACTCTGAGGCAGTTTTTGAAATGCAGTGACAGAATCAAATGACACATCCTGTATAAAATGCCCGGAGAGGAACACAGCACGTGGCTGGTCTAATAATGACAGACAAACATACTGAAATGTTCTTGACCTCCATGTGAAACTATGATACGTAACAGTCAAGCTTTCCAACACATACGGATTGATGAAAGAAGCAATCGTATTTTTCCTCCAAAAGCCTCCCACACACAAACATTAGCGGAGCCCCCCCCCCCCAAGAAACCAGAGTCATATTTACAATATTTTACAAAATTGTACAGCTCATGTAGGCCTATTATGTAACTGTGACTAATGACCTTTGTCGTCCAATATTAGTGTAACAAGTCTTTGTTAAAAACCTACCAAGATATACACTTTGTGACACATTTTCAAGAAATAGTATTAATCACAAATGTTTTTGTTAAAATTCAGTATGAACTAGTGACAAATATACAGTTTTCCAGTACAAATTACAGCTCCTGACCTTCAAACAGGCTTCACCTGGAGACTTTTCTCCTTTTCTCTCAGAGAGATCAGGTTCAAATAACCCAATAAAACAAAACAGAAAAAGAAACAATGCAGCCATCACAAAAAAAAAAACAGCAAGGTGAAACATAACGACAGAAAAAAAAACGACTAAAAATACAGCATCTGTATGTGTTGCTATTACATGAAGTGATAAACCTTTTCGCTCCTTTTATGAACCTTTTTTTTTCTCAGGAGGTGGAGTTTAGTGAGGCGTCAGTAGGGTGGGCTGGGTTCAGGCTGACACCGGGGTGGAGGGGTGGAGGTTCAGCTGCACCAGCCGGAAAGGGGGACTGGACAGAGATGGGCCAAGATCAGCTCCAAAGCAGCTTCAACTCCTTCCAGCTCTCAGTCTACAGCACTGACACCAAAAAAAAACACACCTGGGTTACTGACAGGGTGATTCCCCGTGAAACAGTCCTTTCTTTGCATGTTTAAAACAAGACAATGACTTACACTCTCAGTGATATCCGTTAGTGAAGGCCGTGGCGATCAACGGACCCTGTGGGGAGCAAGCAGACAAGTTTCAAGTTCACTATTTTATTCTCAGGCTTTCACTTCAACTATTCTCAAATCTGAATTCCTTCTTTCGGGTTGAAGGTGCTAATCAGGGAAGTGAGCGGTGCAGTGTTTTTTGTTGGAAAGAATAACTGCATGCATCCTGAGTCATGATGGCACACAGCTGAGAAGCACATGCTCATGAATAAGTGAATTTCCATTCACTAGTTTTGATGCAAATTGTGAATAAGGTCACAAATTTGCGGAAAAAAAACACCAAAATATCACAAAAAGGTTCTATGGTGGAAGATGTATTGCTAAAGAGGAGCAGAGCGGTGAATGAAACAAATAAATGAGGGCATTGCTGGACCTGCCTTTGCTTCTTCTTCTTTTTATTTATGGCATAGTGGATTCATCATCTGTAACAATGCCAGAAACTTCCCAGCACTGCTTGCTTTCTTGCAGAGATTTAGATGAGAAGATTGTTATCTTTGGACAGGGCAAGAGTGGTATCGATCTTCTCATCTAACTCTCGGCAAGAAAGCAAACAAGCATATTTCTCAAAAAATGTTGAACTATTGCTTTAATTCCTCTGCTGCCCCTCTGCTCCATCTACATCACAGGTGTAGTTGGAGAAAACAATTCAAGACAGTAACTTAAATATAATATTAAAGGGAAAGCAGCAACAACATGGCATGATTATACCAGAGTTACATAAGTGTTGCAGCTCTTTTGATCATGTAATCTTGTTTCCTTAAACTTTACATTTGGATAGAAACATACCTGTAATTTCATTGGATGCCACAGTCACATGACCTAAAGCTTTAAAATATGATGAGGAACGGGGACAGAAACCAGTCTAACCCATGGATGTATATTAAGATCTGGATACGGTGTCGCCACTCAGCCTTGCTTCCAATTTTTTCCAGTGGACACCTCGATAGTATTGCAGCAAAAAATCCCCCCGCAGCCCAAAAAGCACTGTCCCCCATAGACCACCATTATAAAAGAGACGTCTGTAAAACTGTTGACATGACACCTCGAACTGCAAACAAGGTTGATTATGACTCTTTCTATTCTGAATTTTTGATCCATGAAGGTTTCATATTTGTAAAACTTTCATCGAGCCGAGTAAAGCGATTTTAAAGTCTGTGATGTTATCACAATGTAAGGTCTATGGGCTGAGAAACACTACTGCACATATTCAGTGGGCTGCCTACTCCGGAAGTAAACCTGGAAGCTATCATCTTGGGGTCCGGTATCCAGTTCTAATAATACATCCATGGGTCTAACACAGAACTGAATTTTCGTGAGATAATACAGTAATCAGTAGAGAGGTCATCTTACCCCCAAACTGTGGCTGAATCCAGTGCTCGGGGAGGGGCTTGCAGCGCTGAGGTAACTGCTGACAGCTGACTCCTGACCGGCGTTTCCATAAAGATCTGCCATCGGTCCCGGGCTGCTTGTACCTAAAAATCCAGCTGAGCGAGAAGGGTTGGAGCCTAAAAGTAAAATTTTAAATTGCCTAAAATCAATACACTTATATGACAATGGATCCAATGACCACATGTAGTGCGAAAGGATCACTCATAGCGAGAAAGAGAATTATCCCCTGACGTTGCAGTTCCCGTCAGCTCTATGGAGCATTTCAGCGTCTTTTGGCTCATTCTTTCGCAATTTAACTGTTTTGGTTCACTCTCACAGCTCTCATCAGCGTTGTTTTCTGTACTGTACACTAGCTGCCCAGCACCAAACGGCTGAGAGACAATGTTAGCGACTAGCTGGTGAACATAGCGGAGCATTTTGCAGCTAAAAAGCCAGATATTTCCTTCAGGAGTTGGTGGTGGAGACCAAATTTGGAGCTAAAAGGGAAGTTGATACTGCAGAGCATCAAGTTGCTCACTACTAAATTACATATCGTGTAACAATATTAGTGTTAAGTAAGAAAAGTAAGCAAGTGCTGGTGAAAATGGGCTAAAAAATGTAACCATTTTCAAAACTGCTTTTGCAAATCAATCAATACTTTGCACATTCCTACACAAACTCTGCAGCTCTTCCACTTTAAACATATATTTTTTAGGGCTGCACCTAACGATTATTTACATTGTCGATTAATGTCATAGAGGAGTAAAGAAACCAGAAAATATTCACATTTAAGAAGCTGGAATCAGAGAATTTTTTTTCTTTCTTGAAAATTTACTGAAACCGATTATCAAAATAAATTAGTTGACGATAAATTTAATAGTTGACAACTAGTCGATTCATTATTGCAACTCTAATATTTTTGTGTATTTCTTATATTTTTATTTCATATTTTCTATTGTAAATTTCTATATTTTATATTATGTCTCTTAACTTTTGTCCTGTTTATTGTTATGCACCAAATCACCAAGGCTGTTTCTGATACATGATGGCATTGTCATGATCAGTGTTCATACCTCTAACTACTGCTGCTGCCGCCGCTGCTGCTGCCATTGGTCCGTATGCTGTCAGAGGAATGGCTACAGAGACAGAAAGGCAAAGATCCAGGTTAAATGTCTTGGTGTGCAAACACATAACAACTAACTAATAACATGACTTAAAGTCTCACTCCAGTGACCCCAGGAACTTTCTGATAAATTCAACAAAGCTTTTGTGAATACAAGGAAATAGAAGTAAGAAGTGTCAATGACTAAGTACTACAATGACAAGTACTGCTGATGATTATATAAAACAAAGACAGAGGGGTCGGTGAGGTCACTGCAGGGAGCCTTTAACGTGAACCCTTTCTCATCACTGTCAGCAATCCTGCCTTCAGATAGAGACTGAGGAGGACCGACAAACACAAACATGCAAACCAAAGAGTGTAGCAGACTGACAACATGCTGCTTGTAAAGTCCAGAGGAGGGACCGACTGACCTGTGAGCTCAGGGGGGTGGGGTGAAGTCAGAAGGGGAGTCCTCTCTAAGTGGAACTCTAAAACAGAAACATCAGAGTGCTGTTGAGACACACACGCCACCACCGCCAGCAAGGATAACACACACACACACAGAGGCAGGGAAACACCTCCGAGGTGACGACAGGAGGTATGGAGAGCACATATCGGAGTACACAAGGTTTGAGGGATGCAAACAGGAGTTCAAGGATGGAAGAACGCTTTAAAGTTAATAAAGTGGTGTTAAAATCAGTATTAAATAGCAAGAAATACAGCAAATGTTACAATTTTGGCAAACAAACTAAGAACTTTAATTAAAGAGTGTGCTTTGATTTCATCAATATGTAAAACATCTAATTGTGGACCAGATTATCTTCATACACTCAAGTAGAAATAACTACTGCCATGCTAAAAACACACGCACACAATTCCACTCCTTGATATTTACAAGCAGACATTTACACTCACAGTGTTTCACGTGCTTCTATGGAAACATGTTTGTATTTGTGACAGTGTGTCTACTGTCAGGTCAACACACAACTATGCTGGATTAAGTTTATCAATTCAGAAGAGCACTGACACCAAAATCATCCTTTCGTCGAATACGGGGCTACACAAACGAATACATATTAAGCTATGCTGCAACTATTTGATGGGTCGCTGTGAGGTTTGCAAAGTGGGGCCCTCGATATGGCCTGCCAGATGTTAGCAAATGTTTTGTTTGTTGTTTTTCGGTTTTAGTGAGTTAGAGTGAAGATACTGGCATCATATGAAACTAGAAAGCCTTAGGAATCCATTGGCATCCGTGTCATACTAGCTTGGGAAGGAGGGTAAATAACGCTCCAAAGTTAGGCAAAATTGTGGCGAGGAAAAACTGGCATGGCCATTTTCAAAGGTGTCTCTTGACCTCAAGATATGTGAATGAAAATGAGTTCTATGGGTACCCATGAGTCTCCCCTTTACAGGCTTGCCCACTTTATGATAATCACATGCAGTGTGGGGCAAAACCATGCAGTTTTTTGAACACAGTATAAATGTGTTATTTTCAGCTATTCTTAAGAATGGTGTATTTTAATATTATTGCATACTGGGGTCCCTAAACAGTCTTGGAATTACATAAATTGGGTATAACTGGAAATGAGCCCAACTGTATTCAGCAGGTGGGTTTTAAGGGGTTAACTATGTAAAAGCTAAAATAATATTCAGTTCAAAACTAATGGCATTCCCATCAGCCTCAGATGTAATTAGTTTGGTGCTAATTAGCAAATACTAGCACGCTAAACTATGATAGTGAACCTTCTAAATATGACCTGCTTAATGACAGCATGTTAGCACGCTGATGTTAGCATTTATCACCGCTGTGCCTAATCCCAGCCACACAAAGCGGCCGTTGACTCTTTTTAAATGTGAAGTTGCCCAACACAGAACATAAGTAGTAACTGGTAGCTTATTTTTAATTGTATTATCATAATTTGTAAACAACATCAAGACTTTGCTGCAAATCATTTAAGATGATTTAACTATAACAAGCACAACTTTCATTCCCTTCTATTCCTAAATATAGTGTATGTTTGAGTGTGTATATGCTACAAGGGACACAAGGATGATTTTAGTGTCTGTGCCGCATGACAGGTGACCACTGAGCCAAACTCTTAAGAAATGTACTGTTATGTGTCACCGATCACCTACAATGGTGAACACCTGCAAACTAAATATGGCTGTGTATCTATTTCTCAGTTAATGTGACAGAAACAAGTCGGAGTGTGTCGGGAGCAGAGAGTGTGCTGTTATTACCAGGGAACTGGTAGGTGTATCCAGGAGTGATGCCAGCATAGCTCCGACTGGTGTAGGTGGCTGTCTGGAAGCCTGGATAACCTGTGGAAACATAATAATTGCTGTTAACATCTGGATCACTGCAAAAACACCAATCATAGACTGTGAACGAACGCCTACATGCACAAACTGAGTAACAGGAGTGTGGATGTGCTGCCCCCTAACAGTGAAGCCTGGTAGAGTCTGTGACACGCAGGTGGGTGATATTCTACACCTGTGCTCTGGATTTCTTCACACAAGGACAGGACTGAGCAGCTTCCCGTCTTTTGTCTTCGGTTTCACTCTCAGCCGTGCACATTACACAGAGATTTTCTTTGTATACAACACACTGACACTTGGAGAACTGACCTCAGAGCAACATTCAGACAGATAAAAAATTATGTTATGGATTAGGAGCACCACAAAAACCTATTTTAGTTTATTTTTCTAAAGCGTGGTGGCATATCCGCTCAAAGCAGTGACATACTGAAGAGGAAGGTGCTGCTCTCAGACTGAACAGTAGGTGGCAGCATTGGTGTGGCAAGTTTAGCTTTAGATGCACTAACAGGTCCTGACTGCTGTGAGTACAATACAGATCTGTTAGTGAGTTGGCCCTACTGTACGGGATAACGTTCACGGCAACGAGGAGAGTAAAATCATTAAAGGGCCATTCCACGAATTTTACACCTGAGTTTACTCGTCATGAGGAGTATTAGTCAGGTTGAGGTGAAAACAGTTTTAAAATGTGGAGGGAGATTTCCAAAATGTTTATGCCCTGGTGATGTCATCAGGATTATCTCGGCTTGGGCTCGAGACAAAGACATTTTTTACCAGAAAGCCCGTGTTACAAGCTCGAGGTATGGGGTTTGAGGGATTGCATTATGGGAAATGTGGAAACCAGTGTTTTTGGAGCATATGAGTCCCAAAACTTTATGGAAGTGCAATACTAACTTGCTAGAGCACTCATTGAAATGTGAAATTTAAACTTTCATTACATATTAACCATTATGAAACTATAATGTAATGTATAACTGGGATGTATCTGACTTATTACTAGTTTGAATGTTAGGGATGTGATGGTACCGGGGGGGCTCCAGACAAACAGCATCTGTTGTCCCCGGGGACGATAGAAAATGTGTTCAGGACGCCGTAAACTCACTATCCAGAGAAGGCACCCTATTTTTTCCCCCTGATAATGCTAAATTGTGAACTACAAATCCATGTTGAAATCGGCAGGATAGGAACTAGACAACTTCAATGGATAGCTCTGTGCAGCACTGTGCTGTTTACCGGCTGCTAAAAGTTAGCTTGCTCTCGTCCTGCCGATCTCAACACGGGAGGTGTCACTGATTTCCAATAGGAAGCTCTATTAAGTAAAAATTAGTATTGGACAAAGGTAAATTATAACGTTATCGTGATGTGTTCAAATGTAATCTTATAAAATGTAGTTTTTGGACAGTTGTTTGAAGGAGAGGTTTTCACAGCAATACAAAATAGATAATAGAGAGGGAATTATGACCTTCTTAATTTCCTAACAAAAACCAGTATGCAAACAGTAATAAAGAAGTGTATGTTGACGTACATGGGATTCATTGTTTTGTTTTTTACCGTGTTATCGAATCGGTATCGAGAATCGTGGAATTTCACTGCTATTAGTATCGACTACTAAATTTCTGGTATCGTGACATCCCTATTGAATATGTTTAGCTGCAAGTAAAAAAACATTGCATATAACCAAATATCACAGTTGTGAACAGTTTCTACGAAGCAGGAGGCTTTTTTTCCACACCACTTCTAAAGTCTGCGGTCGGGATAATCAAGGCTGCATGGTGGAGAGTTGTGAGCTGAGTCAAGCAGCCCAGTTAAGTGGTCAGCTTCCTCCCCATGAGGCCCCATGTGACCTTTGAGACAGCTGCGGCTTTAGAGCAGGAATACTTATTGTCATGTTCATATGCCGCCACATCCTTCCTGTCCTGATCAATACTACCTTACCTAGCATACCAATGCCCAGCATGAAGGCGTCCATTCCATAGGGCATCACGCGAGAGCGCCCCCTGGCTGAGCCCGTGGGGGACATCACCTCCTTGGGCTGAGCTTTCTTACACTCCACCTGTTTCCAGACATAAGACAAATCAGCACTTCTAGTTTCTACGTAATATTGAGTGTTTTTTTTTTTTTTCACAAATCGAGCTGCTCACCATTTTGTTGTTGATCTCGTGGAAGTGGATCTCGCAGACTTTCTCCACCACATCCTCGTTCTCAAATGTCACGAAGCCAAACCCTGGAGAGAGGGCAAGGCAAGTTTATGAGTTGGACAATTTCACACAGTACGGTGGATTTAGACAGTGGGCTTTTTCTGTGCAGCAGTACGGCTAATAGTCTCCAGTAATCAGTACTGTAATAGCCGCTTAACACATTTGCCCCCCCCTTCAACCCTCCCCTTTCAATGCTGCTATTCTGCACTCATCCTTTCTTCCCTCCCTTCCTGGCCAGAAGGCCCGGGCAAAGCTGGTAGGCTGTCATAATCGATCAGTCCCAGGGTGGGGAGGAGGTGCTTAAGGAGGCTTTATCCTGA
This sequence comes from Sebastes umbrosus, assembly GCF_015220745.1. Classification (NCBI taxonomy): domain Eukaryota; kingdom Metazoa; phylum Chordata; class Actinopteri; order Perciformes; family Sebastidae; genus Sebastes; species Sebastes umbrosus. Next base: position 24,718,712 of record NC_051276.1, read on the forward strand.
TCCAGATTAACGGACTGGCTAATTAGACTAGCCCTGTTCGTCTCCTCCAGCTCAGCCCACAGGAAGGAGGCCCGTGGGGGGTGGAGGGTGATCAATAGATACCCTGGAAGGACTGGAGGAAGAGTAGTAAAACCGACAACGAAGAGGAGGAGAGGTGTAGGGGATTGAACGGACAGGAAGATGGGTCACTCCGTCTCACCTCTGTGTCTGTTGGTGGTCTTGTCGAACATGAGCATGGCATCGTCGACCTGGGGGGGAGACAAACAACACAGTTTTTTTAGGCGGTGCTCTCTCTCTCTCTCTCTCTCTCTCGCCACGCGGCATATTGCCTGACCTCAGCCCTTCTCAAGTTCTGCAGGGAGGCTCAGCAACAGATGGACAGAAAGGAGGGGGGAGAGAGGAGGGAGAGGACTGGAGACGAGCGACAGGTTACGAAGAGGAGGCAAATATGAAGAAACACTGTACAGCAAGCCCTGGTGCTGTATGTGACTAACAGACATAATGGGTGGCATGAAAACTTGGAAGTCCTATTTACTGCTAAACTGCCCCGGTCACAATCCTTCTCACAGAGAGCCCATAATCCGCCCGCCTTTCTCCCCCCCTCCAAAGTTTGACATTCCCATGGCAACTGTACAAAAAGTCCATATAAAAGAGCTCGAGCCAACATCAAATATGCTTTATGAATAGTGGGAGAGTGCCAGTCAGACAAAGAGGGCCGCAAAGAGAGAAACACTGACAAAAAAAAGAAAAGAAAAAAAAAAGAAAGTAGCCAGTCACAAGCAGAAAGGTGAATCCTGTGGGCAGGTGGAGACTCGATGAGAGGGGAGAGCTGATAGCGAGAGGAATAGCGACAGGTGGAGATATGGTGAAAGAGAGCACAGAGAGTCCTGTAAGAGAGGGGGAAAAAGATTGGGTCAAAGTGGAAAGGGAGGAGAAAGAAGAGACAAAAGGAGAGGGAGAACAAAGAGGCCTGGAGGCTTTGTTTGTTGGCACAGTCAGCCATAATTCCTCCTCCTCTTCTCCCTTTGACCTCTCCCTCCGGCCCGGCCTCCCTTTATAGAGCAAAGACACAGGTGTCTATTCTATGCACACACACACACACACGGAGTGAGTTTCTTATGTCAAAGTTGACTTCTGCCGTTTTCCTCTCCCCCTCTCTCTTGTAAAAAGCTGACATGTTTATACTCCGGTCGGCACACAGAGGTCCAAATAAACATTTGGTAAATTAATCTGTGCTCTCGGTCTATAATAAGTTTACTGGATATAGTCCACTGAATGATTTGTCATAGTCACGCAGCACACAGTGTGTGTGTGTGTGTGTGGACCCCCAAGGGCAGTTTGCCTACAGAAAGGTCAAAGGTGAGTGAGGAGTGTCAGCGTGAAAGAGGACCTATTCCTCTGATGCCTCTCAAGTCACTGCTTCCCTCCAGTCTGACATTTGCTCAACGCCTGCAACATGTTCAACTCTCTATCTCTGCAAATATATTTTTGCCATTTAGCTGACGCTTTAATCTAAGAGGCCCGACAGTAGGAAACTCCTCAGATCAGCCACTTTTTTAAACGATCAATTGTATAGAGAGCGAGGGTCAAGAAGACCGCAACACCAAGAATGTGATTCACGCTAGAGATCTGAATTTGAGCTGTCGGTAACAAACTATACAATCCCAACGTGAACACCCAACCGCCCCGGAGGACGCAATCACAACATCACAACATCACAACAACGCCCGCGGTGCCTGCTAAAACACTGCACACTGAGTTGATTGCACACCATTGCTTGATATTTCAAACGCCGGGCATTTTAATGGCGTACCGCCGGACAATATTCCCTCTTATCCTTTTTTTTTTTTCCCACCTCTCATCTTCCCTGTTATCCCCTGCCCATCCCTCTCCGCGCTCCTTTGTCCTCACCAGGACGGGACACAAAAGGTCCAGTGAGGCAGTCTAATCAGGAACTTCCATGGATGGCTGGAGCCTACATTTCACCGTCCATCCCTCGATATCTCTCTCGGCAAAATTCATCTCGACGTTATGATTGAGGAGGGAGCACGGGGAAGCTCGAGGCCAAACCTTTGGCACTGAAAATAAAGTGCCACGCAGACGGGAAACGCGGCGGCTAAAAACGGACGGTTTGACTTTGAAAAGTTTTCAAGGGCTCGAGGAGCAGATTGTCCACCTGCGATTTGCTGAAAAAAATGATATGATTTTTGTTGTTTTTTGTCTAATTTGTTGTGATCAACCAAAACCTCACATGGCACTTAAATCACACATATTACTGAAGGCCAGTTTCACATCAGAAGACACATTTAAGGCTGTCCAGAAACTTCCAGTATGCAGATAACTTCTGGACAAACTAACAAAATATTTGTCCAGCTTTGTACAGAGGCATAATGGCGCCCGTAACCCCCCCCCCTCAAACACCATCTTTGCCCCAGTTCCCTCTCTTACGCCTCCGCAAACCTCTCTCAATCAGGCCCTCCCTCCCTAGCCGGTGCCTTTGTCAGCCCAGCATCTATTCTCTGCCTCATGTCTGTCAGAGTCCTCAAAATATCCAACAACTTGGAAAAAAACTTTATAATATAGAAATATAAAAAACACACACAAACAAATGCATTAAGAAAATGAAACCTGAGTGGTAAGTTTGCAGGTTGTTGAGCTTTAGTCGACTTGCGTTTATTGGTACTGAACTCCCGAGTTGACCCCCACCCAACACACACTCATGCTAACACCCCCAAACACCACCTCATCCCTCCTCCTTCAGAACAAAACCCCCTTACCCACAGAATTACTTGGGGACAATGGGCAAGCCAGGTCACCACGGTAACGGGCCAGGAGGGGGTTGTGGGTAGGAGCAGCTGTTACATCAGATTAATTCAGATTCTGATAATCCCTCCTCCTTCCTCACCATCACCACACACTCACTACAAAACTTTTCTCCCCCCTCCCTCCCCTCTCTCTCTCTCTCTCTCTGCTCCCTCTTCAAGTCCCCCTAACTTTGCCTGCTGCTCCCGGAGCCTCTCAGCCTCGTTATTTTTCCCTTCCTACCCTTTCCAAAGCGTTTTCTCTCCCTCCTTTCTCGCCCTCCTCCTCCTCCTCCTCCTCCTCGCAGTAACCCCTTCACTTCAAGGCGGTCGCTCGACTCCAAAGTGAAGTTTTTCTCAGAGAATTTGTGGTGAATCAGACTCTGCGGAGCTAGTGGGATGTGGTACTAAGCTGTCGATTTGTTTCCGCACTAATGCCGACGAGACAAACTTATGTGAATCCATTATAACCGACAAAAGTAATCCATTCTGATCAATATTGCTGATACTCCCGACAACTTTAACACTCTCTTAAACATGACTCACCTTCCCAAACTGGTCAAAGTACTGTTTCACATCCTCGATGGTTGTGTTCACTGACAGGCCTCCCACAAAGATCTTCTTGGTTCGAGTCACTAACTGTAAGAGGAGGAAAGGCACTGATAAACACTTGTTTTTCTACTGACTGACTGTTACCGTCTTATACATTTTTAATTAAATGATATATCTATCAGGATAGCAGTTTAAAAGGGCAACAGCTTAAAGCTTAACAGTACTGTAAAGGTTACTATAATTATTAGAAATTAGAATCAGAAATACTTTATTGATCCCCGAGGGGGAATTGGGATTTATTTACATACATATAATTAATTAATTAATTAAATTCATAATTTATTTACATACATATAATTACATCTATCTCTCATATAAATACATTACAAATTACAAATGTATACAATAATTTTTACTGATGGTGTAATTTTTTTACTACGCCACAAAAATCAAGTTATTACTTTTCCCACTACTGCCCCCAAAATCACAACAGTCATCATCCTCTCGTTAAAGGCTTATTTAGAAGAGAAATAGAAGAAAACTTCACTTTCTTCAGGTCTGAACTTAAACTTGCAATTTTATTTGTAATTTTCTGATTATTTGGCGTAAAAGAAAACAGAATTACACACATTTTTTTAACATTAGTGAAGCATCAGTTCAAGATGTGTCGTATCAAAGTGCTATAAAAGTATCTGAAAGAAAATATTGCTCTCAATAAATAATCACACATTTTTTGTAGGTAGATAAAAACTGAGTAATGTGTTGTTTTGAGTGATTAAATGAAAAGTGTTTTTACAGCATGGTTGCTATTCATTCATCTGTGAAGTGTACTATATACGTGTGTGATCTCAGGAGAGGCTTGAAAAGAATCATGCAACTTTTCACTGACCAACCGTAATTATGTTGAATATAAACCCACACATTCATGATTATAATTTTTTTTATATATATATAATTTTGCTTTATTAGTCAGGTCCACTGACTAATGAGGGTTAAACACTTTCCCTCAACCGACTCACAAAACTCATTTCTTAATGTTACCTAATTCTGTTTTATGTGTGATCTTTGCTGCACGTGCAGCACACACACAGTCTTTGAATAAAACACACTATTGCCTGTGTTGGACACAAAGCAAACCCTGAGTGCAGCAAACACTTGGCACATGTAATTATTTTTGGTCTTTTGCATCACTTTCACTTGCTTTCTCTCTTTCTCTCATAGCTATTTGAGACAAGACGGAAAAATGAGCTTAGTCACTCAAAGGGGAAGACAAGCAGCATCTAACGACAGTTTTCCTTCAGCGGCTATATACAGTTTATATATATACATGAGATATGAAACTTTTACACATCCTCTAAATGCGACATGTCTTGTTGTTAGTTGACTGTGAGTGGATACAAATTTTTCTAAGAGTTCAGCGATGAATCACATACAAGGAAACAGGTTGTCAGCTAGATTTACACCCATTAACAATAACACTGCCACTACACAATATACAGTGTAACACAATTTTCGGACATAAGCATACAAGTAATGCCTGTTTTGTACTAACAAGCGGTGTATATATGTAAGTTAAACTGAGACATTAGAATATTATTACAAATTTCAAAATAAAATACATATGTTTTGCAAGTATTTATTACTTAATTTCTTTATTTTCTGCACTGTCTACAAGAGCCACCTTTTTTCTTTTTTCTTTTTTTGTAATGATTCACTTTCATTTCCATTGTGCAATGCATCATGGGACATGAACATTCAACAATTTCAGTGATTCATGTTTGTCTTTTATGTCTTTTATGTTTGTTTTATCATTGTGAACGCTTGACACGTGGCATTTTTTGCAGCTGGGACACATGATGGGTTACCAGAGCCAATGCGACAAACTATGACGCAGCCTGCAAATCTGTTGTGTTAAAGCTGCAGTCGGTAACTTTGAGCAAATATGATAAAAAAAGTTATTTAAAACGGTCACTATATCCTGACAGTAGTGCATGAGACAGATAATCTATGAAAAAAAATCATGTTCCTCTGTGTCCTCCTAGTGCTCCTAATGGCATTTGCAAAATATCACCGTGCCCCAACGAAAACAACCAATCAGAGCTGAGCTGTCTCTACAGCAGCTGTCAATCACTGCTCCCGAAACTCCGATCAAACGATCAAACTAGGCAGCACTGATCAACTATGAATCAATATTCTGTTACTGTGATGCCTATTTCTCACCTCAAATGTTTTTAGAAACATCTTGTAGTGTACTGAGTAGCTGTAAGATGAGAAAGTTTGTGACCCGGCAGCCATGTTGAGATCAGCTGAGGAAATACCAAGCACCGCCCACCGACCAGAGTAAACTTCCTCATTTTACAGCATAATAGTACACTAAAACAGTGGTCCCCGAACTTTTTCACATCAAGGACAACTAAACTGACACAAATTAAACCCTCATTTGATAATATTTTGTCCCCCAACTGATGGGATTTTTGCTTTTACTTATGAATGGAATTATAGTGAAAATAAATGATTCCCCTTTTTGCTGGGGACGCCTCAAGGACCCCACTTTGAAAGCTACTGCACTAAAATATGTTTCTGAAAACATTTGAGGCGAGAAATAGGCATTACAGTGATTCATATTTGATCAGCGCTGTCTAGTTTGACCGTTTGGTCGGAGGTCGCGTGTTTCACGAGCAGTGATTGACAGCTGCTGTAGAGACTGCTTGGCTCTGATTGATTGTTTTCCTTTGGGCACGTTGATATCTTGCAAATGGCATTATAAGCACAGGGGGACACAGAGGAACATGATTTTTTTCACAGATTATCTGTCTCATGCACTACTGTCAGGATATAGTGACCGCTGTTTTAACAATCATATGTGCTTAAAGTTACCGACTGCAGCTTTAAGGTGTAAATGTTACAAGGCTACACCAGTATTCCTTCATGCTGTTTGCCTCACTAATCTATCCTTTTCTATTTCACACCATGTTGTTGTTAATGGAAGAGACAAACCGGCTAAGATCAGGACACAGTGTACTTGAAACACAATACAGACCTTCAGGTAGGTTTAACAATAACGAGTGTCTCTAAAGTTGTGAACCTTTTTGTTAACACATGATCACATAACAGTTCAGTGATGTCAGCGCCGCTCATGTTCATCAGATTACGAGGCATTAGCCCCGATGAGAGACTGAAGCGCTCGACACACACACTCACCTGCTGTAAACAATGCAACTAACACGGGGGGGGGGAGACGCTTTGACTCACCTTGGGCTGCGCTCTGCGAGGGAATGCGACCTTTGGATCAATCTGCGGGAGAGAATACAGAAAAAGAGAGGACAGGTTTAGCGTTGCGTCGTGATACAGATGAACTAGCAACCTGTCGCCTTCCCTTGGCGTACTCTGACATCACACCCTCATCTTTCACTCTTTAACGACTCATTAATGAAGGTGTAATATATCCTCCTCTTGGCCTAGCACCACGTGTTATTCACCGATCCTAAATCAAAGCCATGATGTCAAAGACACCTGTATCTTTTTTAAGGCTTATCGTTCTTGGGCCTCGCTGTGCAGGAAAACACAATGACACCATTTATAAATGTGAAGTTGACATCAAACGCACAGTATGTTCTCAAATCAACACACTTTGGTGATGTTTTCTCATTATAACCTACTTGAGACAGTAGACCAGGTTCTGACTATGTCCTGGTCTGAACGCACTGCTGTTGATGTGTGTGTATGTGTGTGTAATTAGACAGCGATGTAGTGGTAAATGACGTAAAGAAGGATCAATTTAACATCCAGTATGTGATGATGGTCGGTTCACAGAAATTACATTTTTAAAAGAAACATCCTTCTTCTAGTGGTGTCTAGTTGCAGATAGTTTTGGTTTTATTTACCCAAGTTCTGAGACATCAGCAATTACAAATTATATATATGAACAATGTCTCTTTCGAGAAACAATGTCCCGGTTACTCTGGATTATCCACAAAACACGCTGTCAACAGCTCTCTTAGGTGAACTGTTAATTTGGTAGAAAGTAGTTCAAATGAAAACTGGTCACGGTGAGGTCCGTGATTTATCCAAAGTAACTGTAACTTTGTTTCTGGAAAAAGAATTTCAAAGGCAGATAGGGGAGACCGGGGTTGGTTGGCACATTTTTCCCTCTCTGCCATATTTCTCTTCCATAATCTATGTTAGAATATTCTAACTAGCAGCAAATGAAAGGTTAACGTCTCAGTTCTAAATAAATATTAGGGCTGTCAAAGTTAACGATAATAACGCCTTAACGCAAATTTGTTTTAACGCCACTAATTTCTTTGACGCAACTTGCGATTTTTAGGTTGTAGCGAGCTCAGTTTTAGAGTGACGATCCTGGTGTCATATCAAACTAGAAAACCTAACTATGTCATACTAGCTTGTTGCTAAATAACGCTCCAAACTTACGCTAAATTTTGGCGAGGAAAAACTTGCATGGACATTTTCAAAGGGGTCCCTTGACCTCTGACCTCAAGATATGTGAATGAAAATGGGTTTTATGGGTACCCACCAGTCTCCCCTTTACAGACATGCCCACTTTATGATAATCACATGCAGTTTGGGGCAAGTCATAGACAAGTCAGCAAACTGTTAGGCTTGAGTTTACCATGTTATGATTTGAGCATATTTTTTATGCTAAATGCAGTACCTGTGAGGGTTTCTGGACAATATTTGTCATTGTTTTGAGTTGTTAATTGATTTCCAATAGTAAATATATACATACATTTGTATAAAGCAGCATATTTGTCCACTCCCATGTTGATAAGAGTATTAAACACTTGACAAATCTCCCTTTAAGGTACATTTTGAACAGATAAAAAGAAGTGTGATTAATTTGCGATTAATCACGATTAACTATTTTAATCGACTGACAGCCCTATTGATTAATAAATATATTGTATATATACTGTATATTAGGATGTGTGTGTGTTTATGCATCTATGTACAACATATATTTTTTTTGGTATGCATTCTTGCTTGTTCATATTCCGGTATGTGAATGATGTAAAGGCTGTACGAGTGGGCAGCTGTGCTCAGGTGGAATGCCCGGGAATGTCCAGTGAACCCCTGCCTCTCTCGTCACTACCATGCGACATGTGATCTCCTGGAATCTCACACGGGCACTACAATCACAAACACGCCTCACCTCGGCCGAGGAGAGCCCGAGAGGGAGGACAAGCGTGTCCGAAAGAGAGGAGGGGGAGGAAGACGGGGTACAGAGGAGAGAGGGAGCTGTCAACCAAACCACACTGACGGCAATTTTGTTTGTTTGTTTTTGCGTCCCTCCTGCTTTTGACGGGAAGTGACGACGACAACAACAGGGACCATTCATCCTCCTGCATGCTTTTAGGTGATCCGGATCGTCCTCTGCCCTGCAGCTCCTTACGTTTACACCCAGGAAAAAAACACCAGCTTAACCTTTTTTTTTATATTAATCTCAACACTACATCTACAAACAAAAACAACAATAGAAATTGATACATAACGTGGTTGAGCCCACTGAATATCACCAAGGTTAAGATTGGAGAGAGAACCACACCATGCCATGAGGATGCAATCACAGACAGGCTGTAAAATTGGAATTTGAGACCTCTATATTAGTCTATACTGGTCTAATAGATCTAGAGAACAACTAGACTACTCCACACTGTACTGCTGTTACACTAACAGATGGTGAGACAGTACAGCGCTAAGATTAGTCCGTAACCATGAGAGGGTAGAGTTGAACTACAGTAGAGAGCTAAAGCCTCTATGGTAAACCACATGCGTTTACCAGAGTCAGGGTAACAGTGTTGTTTCTACTTGAATAAAAAGTTCTCCGCAAGCTTTTTCTTTATTCTTTTTTCTTCTGTTCTAGAGAGCAGAGTGAGAAGACTATAGGCTAAGACTGGAGGATCAGATGCAGAGTCTACTGTTTAGTTTCTATGGTGGCTAGACTACTCTGATAGTCACCTCCGGTCACCAACCCTTCTGATGTCCAACACTCCTGTGCACATTCAAAAACAAACAGACACACACACACACAAACAAAATCAAACACATGGCAGCACAAGGCACATCCGTGGGGAGGAAATTGTGGACGTTAAACAGATAAAAGTGGCTGAAATCGGTTTGTTTCGTTGGGGGAAAAAAATGTTGATCACAGCAAAGTCAAGAGAAGTATTTAAAGTCACCCTCTGCTTAAAAGATTGTTTTGCTTCTTGTTAAGGCCCCGACACACCAAGCCGACGGTTGGCCGTCGGAGTGTTTGGGGCCGTTGTGAGCGTCTGTTGGCTCTAGTCGGCCCGTGTCGGAGGTGTTTTGGCCGTTTCAGCATGTTGAGTCGGCGGCAGAGCTCGTCGGTGAGAGAAATCACTCTGATTGGCTGTTCAGCTTAAGCGAATCAGTGCACGAGAAGAGAAACGGACGTGAGGAAAGCAAGACAACGAGTAAAGTCAAGAGGAAAAACACAGAAGGCTCTTTTCATTTTTCATTTTCATCTCATCTGATCACTCCAACACACAGATATTTTCACAGCGACATGGCCATCTGGAATGAAGCTAAGTGGTGTGTGAGAGTGGTGCGAAAATGGTCGGCAAATGCCGCTTTTTTTCATGTACGTATCATGACAACAGCTAGTGTATCCAACGTACTCGGTCTTCCGGTTTCCCTTTTTGAATAAAAAAATACAGACTACTGCCGCCTGCTGGTGTGGAGAGTTATTTCCTCTCACGCAGGCGCAGAACGTACGTGCTAACTGGCCATCGGCTGTAGTCTTTGCGGTGTGTTCGAATGCAACTTTTTGGCCAAAACAAAGGCGACGTGAGGCGACGCAACAGGCGGCCTTTGTCACCCCTAGTTCTCTGATGTCGGTTTGGTGTGTCTGGGTCTTTACTTCACCAGGACGTTTGAGCTTCACTGTGCAGAGTTTGACACTAAAAGGCATCTGATGAGGGGAGATGCCTCTTTAGTTTTTGTACTTACCTAAGATTTAAGAGTTTAAAACATTTACGTACGAGCATGATTTGTGACACAACTAGTCTGGCAGCCAATCGTGGCCCGGTCTGCAACTCAACACAAGTGTGATGTGGAAACTTGACTTGACTGGACTTTTTCTTTTGTCAAGTAAGAGAAATCTTGTGTCCAACAGTTAAAGGTGCTATTGATAAAATGTATAACATTCATCCACTAGATGTTGCATTCTCCCTCCTCCGTTCCACTGCATTCACTTCACAACAAGTGGTTGCCAGGCACTTAACGTCAAACCCAGTTTTTTCAAGTGGCAACTTGATCACTGACGACCCAGAGATATCACGTGATACCAACGTCGTTTTACTATTGGCTCACAAGCCTTGTTAAAAGTGGGAACCAAACGTCAGATATCTTCCACAGAGATAAACAAAACATTCATTCTGGACCCGCCAAAATGTTTAAAGTGATCAATTCACAATCATAATAGTTTTTTACGAAAAGACATATTTTTATTAGGCACCTTTCTAGAAGCTCTGTGGATATATATATTTTTTTAATATTTATCTACATAAAAATGTTATCAATAAGACCTTTAAACTTTTTAAACAAAAAATATTTTATATTCTGGATTTTTTTTCAATGGGGGAGAATTAGTAGCTATAATTTTGAGAATTTTTAATAAGGTAATTAAACTTTTTTTGTGGAAAAAACATATCAGACAACTTATTATTCCATGCAGTGTTTTAAAACAAGTCTGGAGGGGGTCTTTAACGTAAAAAAAACCTGTTTCTCCTTTATAAAGACATGTTTAAGGTGTCATAGAGGCAGGGGCCTAACCTCTCCGCACTCACAGCAAGTTAGAAGCTGAACGTAATTCCAAGAGAGGTTTATGAAATCAGGGCAATCCCCTTTGACCAACTCCATCCCCAGCTATGCAACAGTTGGCCGAGTGCGCTGCCTGTCACCAGCCTGAGCCGGGAGTGCACTTAACGCAACATACCGATTGGGCGGCCACATCTCTGAGGAACAACTCAAGCTTGTTGACTCCAATCCTATTAGTTAGGAGAGCCATACTAATCACAGATGGGGTTATCCTGCCTCCCCCCTCTTCTTCTTTCCACTCAGGTCAGCATGGAAATGGTTAACGGGGGGCCACAAATATGCCTGATGCAACTCTGCAAAGAGCTGTGTGACTTTGTTGTCCGGCGCCGTGCACCTTGGAGCCGCGATTGAATGGAAACTTTGTCCCCACAAAGGTGCAGTTTGCATCGGCCGTCACTGACTTTATAGATAGCAGGAAGCTGGGAGGTTCACCCAGAGGGGCAACTAACGGAGCAGCAGTTACATAAATCACAGTAAAACCTGCCTTCCTATACTGGTCAAAACCGGGGCCGCGTCTGTCCTTCAACACAATAAGTACCAATAAATTCCTCTGCAGCACTGTATTTGCTCTTCAGCCTCTTGGCCGTGCAAAGCTCCGTTAATTCCAGTGCCGGAGCGGTTCAGTCGGTCACAGCATGGCACATTCTTTCTGTTGCCACTGGAGAACTTTTCTCTCCCCTCTCTAACAGGATAACCTGTTAGCATGAGAGAGAGGGAGAGGGCGGGGGGGGGGGGGGCAGGGTGAGCAGTCTAAAAAGGCCTACTCTACTCACCATCCAACCCCTGTGGCTGATCACTGAGCCCTCTCCACGCCAAACACACACTCTCTGAGAGGCTGAGAGGCTGCCACAGCCCCCCACCAAAACGGCACCGACCGACACACCCGACTGCCGGCCACAAGGGGCCCCGCCACGACCCACGAGGCTGCGCACGGTCAACACATGCACAAGTTAAGAGGAGAAGCTAGAATAAAAAAAAAAAGGGACTCGTCATCTCTGGAGTCTTCCATAAATAAACTTAATAAGTTGCTCTTTAGGAGAGGCGACGCGAGGATAAACCGTCTAATATCTGTGACTGTTTATGCCGTCTTGATTTCTGGTCTCCAAGAAATGATTGTAAACGATGTGCATTGTTATCTTCCTTTCTTTTGTGACAGAGCCATTCTTCAACTGTGGAGGGGTGGGTGGGGGAGTGGAGGGGGGTCACTATGGAAACAAACCCCATGGCGAGTTAGTGGCGTCCAACCATGATGCCGCTACTTGTCATAGCTGTTGTGCCTGCAAGTGACACTATAGCAGTAGGGCACTGGGGGAAACCAACAACAAAAAAAAACACATTCAATTTGACTTCTCTATCAATCAACTTCCTGATATTGGATTCATAAGAACAAAACTAATATCCTTGTAACTTTCTACAGCAAAAACAACCTGTTTTTTTTCCCTTCTTATTTCCTTCTTCAGCTCCTCCACTTATCCCCCAAAGATTCGAGAAGGTGCATCGCTCAGAGCACAAAAGGGGGAAAGAAGAAATAGCCTCCCCTCATTTCAATACAGTGACTAACCAGCAGCCATCACCACTCCCACAGAGGAGAGAGGCGGGGGCAGTGGTCCCTATGGCGACCAACGGGCCACATTGTTCCCAGACCGGCCCACATTCATTACTGACAAAAAGACACACACACACACACACACACACATACACACACACATTCACACTGCAACACAGGCGATTAATGCATTTTTAAGTTACAATTCACATAGGTGAAAGGGCTTCATCATCACTGCACTCACAGTGTTCGTGAGATCAACAGGAAGCTGTGAGGTTCGTTGCTGCTTTCACACCTTGATGGTTTCAGGTTGCGTTTGCTTCTTCCATTGAGAAACTTCTTTTTTTCAAAAGGGGGTCAATTCAACCCCCTTGGGGACAGAAAATAAAGCAGGAAAAAAAAAAACTTCCTAGAGGCCAAATCAAAGATTGGCAGTGAGAGCAACCCTGTCCGGTTCCTCTTGTTTCTATGGAAATTGACACTGGGTGACATTTTCTTGCCTGTTTTGGCTGAGGCGAGAGAGAGCACATTCTCCCGTGTGTCTCCTCCACTAGTCGTGTAAAAAGTGCTCACATCTGAGACATAGTTTGAGGAAAAACATCAGCACAGTGGAGCCTCAGTAAACATACTAAAAATGTAGCAATGATACACCTCTCTAGCGGATTATTGGGAAATCCACTAATCAAACACTGAGCAATGGGATTAGCCGGTGGTGGGAAGTAAATACAGAGAACTCACTGTTTTTGAGTCCAACTCGTGCCTGGTTTGGGCCAAAACTTTATCCACGCCGGCCTGATCAACAAAGGTGACGAATCCAAACCCTCTGAAGACACCAGGGGAAGAAGACGGAGAGGGGGGGGGAGTTAGGTATTAATGACACAGAAACTGATGTTGACATGTAATGATATGTTATGAGCAGAGAGAGGAATCACGGAGGGTCAGATAAACTTTCAGCTCCGGCGTAGAAAGCCGGCCTCCACAGCGGCTCCCTCACCTCGAGCGCTTAGTAACCGGATCTCGCATCACCATACACTCCTTCACCTCGCCGTACTTGCAGAAGTACTCCTTCAAACCCTCTGGGAAAAGCCAAAAACAAGGTTGAGAGAAGATTAATTCACGAAATGACAACTTTTTTTTTTAATAAAATCAGCAAAGGAGTTTGGCTACAGAGAGTCACAACTTTTTTTTTTCCTCCTCTCTGCTGAGATTTCCCCTCACCAAACTTCAGAGGTTTTTTTTTTCAATTAAATGTGTCAAGCATAAAATGATGGACTTAAAAAAAACATAATAATTCCAACTTAAATTTCTTGCTACAAACTGAATAATCTAATTGCACCCTTTTTTTTTGTTAAATGAGTTTTCACAAGAATCACTCGTTCATTCTATGGGATCTCTGAATGGGTGCATTCATTCTGGGAGCAGGATTCATACTCAAAATAACACAAATAAACAAATGCAACATAAGCAAACATTAATAAATACAGCTTTTCAAATAAGCATCTATTAGATCCATGCCAGCTAGGCTTCTTAAAAGACATTTTGTGAGTGGTGGAAAAAAGATTTACCTTGTGTTGTTTGCCAGCTGAGTCCACCTATGAACATTTTGCTGTGGAAAAAAAAAAAAAAGATAAATATTTTTGCATTTTCATAATTCAAAAAGATGAATATCTAAGAGGTCACACAGTAAAACAAAGTTGTTATTGAGGTTTTGCAAGTGTAATATCTCTGATTTCACATGAAGGCTCTCTGTGTGGAGGTGTGTGTGAGTCTGGCTGCACACCACCAGAGACTCTCCTCCTGGAGAATAGCAGGTTTGTTTCTGGAGCAGAAGTAGAGGAAAGTTAAGTTTTCGTTACCAGGGGTCGTGAGGGGAGTCCGAGGTGGACACTAGGCTGCTTTGGCTCCCTTCCGTCTCCATTGCGTGTCCTCTCTGTGGTGTGTTGTTGTGAGTTAGTGCTGAGTGAGTCCGAGCCGAGCCGAGCCGAGCCGTGTAGGAGAACAGGCGGAGAGTGAGTGAGAGAGAGGAGCTGGGCGGGTTTGGCCCGGGGTGACAGAGAGGGAGAGCGGGCCAGATGTAAGGCTGGACAGACTCCACCTCCTCCCGCTGCTGTCTCTCTCTCACATCCCTCCACCTCCACCACTCCGTCGTCAAGGCAACAGACAGCAACCCCGACGCTTCCGCTGCAGCCTTTCAAAATAAAAAACATGTGACACTATGGGCATTCATAAACAGGGAAGAGTAGTGGGCTACTTGTAAAGTCTTTATAGAGAAATGTGAAAACAATGTATTTTTGATTAATTATATTTATAAAAAAAAAAGTGACAGGCAATACTGGATCAACCAATTGTATGTGCATGAATGCATGCACACTTTAAAGGTCTCATATCGTGCTCATTTTCAGGTTCATACTTGTATTTTGGGTTTCTACTAGAACATGTTTACATACTTCAATGTTTAAAAAACCCTTTATTTTCCTCATACTGTCTACCTGAATATACCTGTATTTACCCTCCGTCTGAAACGCTCCGTTTTAGCGCATTTTGACGGAATTGCAACAGAATTGCGTTGCTAGGCAACAGCTTGTGTCCATGTGTACTTCCTGTCAGCTGATGTTATTCACATACACTGCAACCGGAAATAAACTGGTACACATTTAGAATTTTTACGTTTAAAACTTTGAAATGGTCTTAATATTGTAGATTTTTGTAGACTCTGCAGTAGCTCCCTGTGGCTTTGACAAAAAAATTATATGGAAATGAATAACGGTGTGCCAAATGGGTTTTCTACCTTTTGAACGGGAATCTGGTTATAAAATACTACTGATATCCACTACAGGAGGCTATGTGCACACAATGGAGCCTTTGGCCATGACATTTCCCCTGTGCATCATCAGATTCTACCATTGTGCACAGTATAAAATCAATAAAAAACAACAAAGTTGTATAATTTTGACTCCAAATGGAGTCGTTTTATTATAATAATGAATCAAGCAAAACTTAGATAACAACAAATAAGATCAATAACAATGTTAATAAGACAACAAAAAAATAATCCAAATACAAATATGTACATTCAATATAAAAACGGTCAAAAATATTATAAAGTAAAAATATGATTTCTCGTGCGTTGATTTTGTGACTAAAATATTGAAATCATTGCCAAACAAACATTGTTCAGGCAAAATACACTTGGAGTGTTGTTTTATTAGTGTTAAGGTCTCGTCTTTTAGAAACAATCCGGAAAAAAATATTTTTTATTTATTTTATATTTATTTTAATTTTATTCTTTATTGCTAAATTTTTCACAGTAATCTGGAAGTTAG
This sequence comes from Sebastes umbrosus, assembly GCF_015220745.1. Classification (NCBI taxonomy): domain Eukaryota; kingdom Metazoa; phylum Chordata; class Actinopteri; order Perciformes; family Sebastidae; genus Sebastes; species Sebastes umbrosus. The sequence goes on from NC_051276.1 coordinate 24,734,791, forward strand.
CATAAAGAAGTCCCACAAATTTCACTTTTGATTACTGTTTAGCTGAAATGAAGTAACTAACAATGTAATATCATGCACAATAATGCAATATTACTTTTTCTATTTTAGTTTACTTAATTTACTAAATGTATCTTACTGTTATTCTATTAGGCATTGGTGTTAGCATTACTTCTTATACACTTTATATTTTTTACTCCTGGTTCTATTCTTATGATGTTGTAATTTAGGCCAACTTTTCTATCTTAGTTTACTTATGTTACTAAATGTATCTTACTCTTATTGCTATTCTATTTTGCACTAGTGTTATTATTACTTCTTATACACTTTATATTTATTACTCCATTGTGTTTTGTTTTTTTAATTTATTCTTATGTTGTAATTTTGAGCAATCTTTGGCAGACGAAGTTTCCTTCGGGATCAATAAAGTTCTATCTTATCTTATCTGTTATGAAACAATACAGTATGTACATTCCCTCTCTGTCAATCAGTAAGTAAAGACTTATTACCATATACCGAAATTACCTTTTTACTGCTCTGCATTGCAGATTAATAGACCGAGAACTGTTAACTTGTTTTATATTTTCTGTCCTGAGTGATCTGTGGCTATAGCTTACAGTAGGGTGAACTTTTAGTTCTGCACTTTGGCCGCAAGCATTAAAAATAAAAAAAAGTCTTACATTGACGGTATTTGGGGTGAATTTATAGAACAAAGAACATACCAAACTCCATTTAATTTAATGACAGAGTTGGAGCTTTACATGAGGCACAATCTGATTTAGCCTGTGTATTTGGGACATGTAAAAAAAAAAAAAAAAAGCCAGTAAATACAAACCCATTTTACGTAGATAATAACTAAATATTTTTTCTAAATATTAATGTTGTATCAGGAAAATATGTTTATAATATGATTCAAAAAGTGGCTTTTTATATTGATAAACATTATCCATGAAGTAAAACCATATTTTATAAAGAGCTACTGAACTGCAAAGAAACATCACACTTGCAACACAGCTATTTAATGCCAAATAAGATCACAAAAACTAACAAAACATCATAAAAAATCAATACAATAAGTGATCTAAAACTGACTCTGATATCCTGAAGTTTTCAACTACACCCCCTGTGCTTCCTTTTTGTAAGTGACAAACATTAAGCCTTTATTGTGAAGGCGGATTCTCACAACTTCCTGTCACATTCTGGCTAATTCTGATTAACTTGACACAATTTCCGCCCCAGATTGGATGAAGTGTAAACAGGCACAATTTACAGCTACAAGAACTACATTTGCATTATATATAATAAAAAACAATTACAATGAACATCTTGCAAAATATATGACACATTATTACATGTTACATATTATATGTTACATATTACTACATTATTGCACATGTACAAGCAAACTGTATTTTTATTGTCAGGAAATTATCATGTGCTATTAATTCAATCCAGTGACACAATACATCACAGACACAACGTTTACTCATAACAGGCCATGTTGTAGGCTACTCTATAAATGTTGTGTTGTTCTTACAGTGTTCATGTGAATCAGTTTCACAACTATTGGCCAACAGTCAGTTAAGAAATTACTTATCAATCCTCGATTCCAGCAGCAGACTGAACTAACATTGAGTCAACATGAAGTAATACTGCTTCTTTAATATACCCACAAGCTCCTACGGTGCGTCTGAGGTGCTTGAATGTCAATTTACGATTTGTTACACAATGACTTTGGTGTATTTTACAGCTGCTATCACTGATATGAAATAATCTATGAACTATAACTTCATTAACCTTTCACCAATGGGCTTCTTGTTGAGTCATTTTAAGTAGATGTCTCTATGCAGAGCAACAATGTGTTGAATACCACCTAAATTAAGAATTCAAATATGTTATTTCTATAGCCTAGGAAAGTTCAATCAATATTTGTGAACGTGAGCCTCTGTACTCTCTCAGTAAGTCTCAAACTTGTGATGTCATAGGGTATAAAGTCTGGAGCTGCTACATAGACAATGAATGGGACACTGATTTTGTGGACACGCTGAATGTTTTCTTTTTTTTATACACATTTGGGCTTTATTTTATTGTAGTGTTGTCAGTTGTGAAACAGAAAATGTTCCCATATACTCAGATCACTCTCCTGGGTGCTCTCAGTGTCATCTACAACATCTCTCCCTATTCATTGTCTATGGAGCAGCTCCACACTTTATATCCTACGGCAGGGGTCAGCAACCTTTACGATCAAAAGAGCCATTTTAGGCCAAACATTTTTTTTTAAAAAATCTGTCTGGAGACGCAAAACATTTGAGCATTGTGATGAAGGTAACACAGCCTATTAAGTCTAATGCAGTGAGGGCCCAAATGCAAATGAGAGGGAGGACATTTGAAGAAGCCTCTCAGGACATTTGGTTGGAAGCTGCTGCTGGCTTTTCAGCAAATCCAGTGTGCTTGTTCTGGAAATGTCTTTAAATTACTTTTTTTTGTTGTTGTCGAATTTGTCCACGCACTATTAAATTTGCTATTTTCCTCCGAGACTTTTCTTTGATGGGATATTTGGAATCCATAGCTAGCCTATTAAGCTATTGGGGTTCTGCGAAATTTAATTCGGTGTATAGACTACAGATTTTTACAATTGGAAAATATAAGAATCACCATAGACCTACAACAATTATAAAGAAAAAAAAAAAGAAAAAAAAAAAAAAAAACAGTTTCCACTAAAGACGCATGTGGCTCCAGAGCCGCAGGTTGCAGACCCCTGCCCTATGACATCACAAGTTTGAGTTTTAGCACTCTAGTTTTTGGTTGGGAGAGAGTTGTTCATGTTTACTAACATTTTTTGGACTGTCTTAGACCATAGGAATAACATGTATGAATTTTGAAAATGGGTGTAATTCCCCTTTAAGTGGATATTTATGGAGAGTTGGTTTGTATCCGTGTTCTGGTTTGAAGCTCTGGATTTCATCAGCAACAATGTGTTTGTCCGTCTTAATACACCTTCCATATTGCAAACCGGATTATGCGATGTGGTGTATAACAGGAGGATTGTGTGCTGTGTGCTCATTCATTGCTGAGGGTTTAAGTATCTAATTAGTACCAAAGCCAGCTTCGGCTAATCTTCTCAACACTGACTCAACATGTGACCTGGTAACCAATGTTAAGGCCAATCAATAGCCTGAGTAACTCAAAGACAGCTTTTAACTTACGGTGGGTTCAAAATGGGTGCCGTCCTACCCAAGGCTCGGAGTTTGGTGCTAAGTTTTTGAGCATACTAACGCTTTATGTCTCCAAAATACAGACGTGCCTGTAACACGATCATATCGGAGCGACACTACAAGCTCAGAGTGTGTAACCCAGGATGTTTGGGCACAGATTTAGATTTGCGATTGTCCTCTCTAACACAGTTTATCCTCATTGAGTGCTGCAGCCGGTGTCCTGCTCGCACACAGGCCTATACTCTATCCTCTGCAGATGAGCAGATGAAGCTCTGGAAGTGGGACAGGGGGCTATTTGGACAGGAATTAAGGGGTGTGTTAAATTTCTGCATGCATGATCAATGGGGTTGAATGGTGGGGATGGGGACGGGGTGGATGGGGAGGGCACCGGGCTGAGGCAGAGAAAGAGAGAGAGCTAGCGGTGAGGACACAGACAGAGGCGGCCAGCAATGGCTCACTAATGAGAGATGGACACTGTGGATTGTGTCTCATTATCAATCAACGTAGCTTTGAGTTCTCCGGAGAGGGAAAATGCAGGCCCCAATGTGTGCTGCATGTGGTCCATTTTGATAAACCCAGCTTGTGTGGTGGAGCATTAGTCACAGCGGTATCTGAGCTGTTGGAAATCCACACACATTGCCCTCTGTCCGTTTTGGTGAGGAGTTTCCTCTGAATAGTACAATGGGACTTAATTACAGGTCAGTGGCATGTCTCAGGGAGATAGAGGGAGCTCTGTTACCCTTCCAAATACAGTATAATGCCATCTTCCCAAGGGTGGGGTGGGGTAACAAGAGCTCTACACAAAAAGGTGCTGATAGGCTGAACCTGAGAATGGTATAAGGTGATCCAGGCAGAGAAAGTGAGCGTTTTACACTGAAAGAGAGAGAAAAGATAAAGGACTACATTAACTCTCAAAGGTTTTCTCCCATTCAGTTTGCCCTCTTTCCTTTCCAGTCTTCCACTTCCAACTTATCATTCCCGCCAACTTTCTTTGACAAAAAAACTAGAGTGGATCAAAGACAAAGAAATCTTGGATTTGGAAATAATAAAAAAAAATCAGATTCAACATAGAGAAGTCTATGTAAACCATTAAAGTATAAAGTTCAACAGTTTAAAGATATGGCAAAAACATGCCCACAGTTGCCTTTTACTAAAAGAATAAAGTCAGAGAGTAACTGCTGTAGTTTAACTGCACTGTTAGTGCCATGGATGTGTGGATTTAATCAAGCAATCTGCAACCACACAACTAGATGCCGCCAAATCCTACACACTGTACCTTTAAAGGGAATGTATGTAAGTTTTTACACGTATAAACATTTTTAAATCATTTTTCAATGCCAATGTGTGAACAGGTTGTAACCTAACCAAAAAAATGAGATCTTCCGTGACTTTCTGGGTTTCTTCTATCAGCCTGTAGACTGCTTTTAATGTGAGGATCCCGGGCCGGTTTTTCCAAGAAAATCCAACAGATGTGACGACATGTGGTTACAAATGGAGTCCGCTAACGCCGACAAACGTCCAGCCCCCACCACAACTCAAAGTCCAACACAAACTCCACGGAAGCACAAAAAATACCAAAAATTATATCTAATGAAGCCCGTCTTGCAAAACAGGAATGTGACCAACGTCGGGTGAAAACTAGTGTTGTGGGAGTGGCGTAGGTCATTTTGGAGAAGAGCAGAGCCAGTTCGAAGAGTGTGTGTGCATGTGGGAAGTGAGCGGTGAAGCAAGACAGAGAGAGCGGCAGCGAGTGTGTGAGGCCGAAGCAGGAAAAGTTAACGCTATGATCAACATATATATAAGCTAACATCACTGCCAAGCATGTGAAATATATAGTGATATTGTGGGTTTTAGCTGCTAATGTTGCTAACGTTAATCAACATGATGCCTGTAAATCACGTTCAGTCTCGTGTGTGTCGCCTCACGGTTTTGACCGACGCTCGCTCGTGTCTACGTAGTGCGAGCAACAGGACGCTGACTGTCATTGACTTAACGGCCACAGGTGTCACTGTAAACAAGCAATTTTTGATTCTTACAGAGTCCCTTTAAGTACAATTATGAATGAAGGACTTTGTTAAATATGTATTACATACATACAGTACAGACACATCAACCTACATACACACACATGCAAACTAGTTACCCAAATTAAATCAAGTTATAAAACCACCTTTTGATAAAAAGGTCCATACGGTTTATACTGTAATAATGTTGCACATGTGGAATTTGCAAATTGGTTTACTACCTCATTTAGTTTTATTTTAAAGAAAATTGTAGCTTGCACACTTTTCTAATATATAGCATGTCATCGCACACTTTGTATTTATTGTAGATAGTATGTTATTGTTATTCCATGTTCATATTTTATATTTTATAAGCTATTTGTAGTAGTCTGGTATACTAGAGAATATTGATTTTAAAAAGCTGTCATAATGTTGTTCTTTTACTAGGTGATTAAACTCATGCTCAACATAGAAACACTGTGCGTACACAACAGCCCCCAAGTTATTGGTACAGGGACACATGCTGAAACTGGGTCGTTCAGATGTAAACATGACACAGCAGCACTCTCTAGTGGTGTGAAAGACTGATCAAGCCATGTTTCTGCTCAGTCAATGTAATGTTGGTGTGTGCCTTTACATTTTTAACTACATGTTTCAACATTAAAGTTTGGAGCATCAAACAAAAAGGGTAAGAAGAGCGTCTCTGTGTGTCCCAAAAGTCTGTCCTACTGTGAAATTAGAAATATCTACATATATAAATATACCATATAACTTGTCTGTTATGTTTTCTTTACTTGTCTCCTTTTTTTTCTTTGAGAGGCGATCTGTTGCGTCTGCAGCCCTGCATGCAACTGTAACATCCCCTAACGTTTATTTATTGTTTTTAAATTGCACTTTGGTCACTGTTGGGGACTGAGGGAGTGGGGACAAAGTTCACAGGGCGCATGTAAGGAGGAGGGGGTGAAGAGGAGGAAGGTTAAAAAAAAAAGAAAATTGACCTTTGAAAGCAAAACAGCAGGTGGAGAGCTAAAAACCAGGCAGCTCAGGACACATCGGGAGGAAATTCAACACAGGGAAAATGAAAGTATCCGTCGTTTAAAGCTGAAGTGGGACTACAAACACTATGAGGCCCAACGCTGCCTGTCTGGGAGCCATTTGAGTGTGGAAGTGCACACGGAGAGCAGTGTTTGTTTGCGAGGCGGTAGGTAGGTAGCGAGGCAAGGCATCAGAGCAATGGAAGAGAGGATAGAGGAGAGGGCTGGGGCGGCCAAGGCGAAGCCGAGCCGTTTGACCGCCCTTCAGGAGCAGCTGATCTGGGCCCTGCTGGGATCCGGACTGTCCCGGGATGTCCTGGTCCAAGCCATAGGGGAGCTGGAGCGAGAGAGGGCGAGTGCTGGCGGGGAGAAGGGAGAGAGGGGGGATGGAGAGAGTTCCGAGGAAGGAGAAATGGATTTCCCACCGCCTATATTCCGAGAGCTGGAGAAGCTTCTCCCAGAGGAGGTGGCCAAACTGAGGGTTGAAGTTGACCAGCTACTGCAGTAAGTAGATCCCAGCGCTTCTCTGGAAGCTCCACGGCGACAGCAAAATCTCTGACTAACTAACTGCTATTCTCACACAGCTTTTCTGTGTAGGACCTGATCAGGTCAAATTAAAAAAATGCCTTTGACAACTTCATCATCTTCTCTTTCACCTCCTGTATATCAAAACTAAGCACCCGAGAGTTGAAACAACAGTTTACCTGACAACATCACCTCTTTTCCTTTATTCTTCTTAAACTCGGCTCTCCTCTCTTTACCAAATCCTCCCTCCTTCTCCTGCCTCTCTGTCTGCCTCTCTCTCTCTGCTTCTGAGGCGAATTTAAAGAGGGTTCCTCCTTTGCTAGTTACTAATTACCCACCCCCATCATTATTCTCTGGCCATTTCTTAATAAATAAGCTACATGCATAGGTGAAGATTAATGGAGCAGGGCTGGTCATGTGAGGCAATGTTTACATAAGGCTTGAGTGATATTTCTGCATCTTTTTCAGAACTGTTTTCTGATATTTGGAGCACACTACGCACTTCTTATCGGACACTTTACTGAGAGGTGTATTTTTTTTTTTCAAAAATATTAAAATTCTCGCTAAGTGGCTGTTTAAAATATATTTTATTAGAGTTTACTGTCTAAATCTGGATTTGAATATGGTAAAGTTAAAGACATTTTGTGTATTTTATGTGCTCCTGACCTGACAGTTAGAAAGCGTTAAATTAGGCTTCATAAACCTTTTACACGTTTTTCCCCTCCAGTGATCTGAAAGGGCTGGACTTTGCCCCTGTGTGCTTTCTCTTATCTCTCTCTGTGTCAATACACCTCTCTCTACTTCCCTATGAGTGGCCATGCTTTATGTCTAACGTTGGGACAAACTGCACTTTTCCTAGAAAGGGTTTAAACACCCAGAAATATTGTGGAAAAGAAAAGGGGATATATATAAACAAAATAAAGTCAAATAAACAAAAATATACAACAATGTAAGAGTACACACAAAAATGAGGCCTTTGTCTAATAGGGAGGACCCCTGGCACGTTGCTAAAATGGTGAAAAGCTACATGCAGCAGCACAACCTCCCTCAGAGAGAGGTGGTGGAGTCCACGGGACTCAACCAGTCCCATCTCTCCCAGCACCTCAACAAAGGCACGCCCATGAAGAACCAGAAGAGAGCCTCTCTGTACACCTGGTACGTCAAGAAGCGATGCGAGATTAGCCAGCGTGAGTACACAAGCAGCTGTGGAGCTGCAAAGGCCCCTAATCTCTGCTTTCAATTATGCATCAAATATCAGTTCTGTAGACTGAAAGAGAGGTGTGAAAAAGAGAAAAAATTATAATTTCCCTTTCCCTTTCAGAATTTACCAACGCCAAACATGGTCTTGGATCTGCGGAGGAGCAAGGAGAGGAGACCAGGAAAGGACGGAGGAACAGGTTCAAATGGGGTCCGGCGTCCCTGCAGATCCTCTTCCACGCCTACGACCGACAGAAGAACCCCAGCAAGGAGGAGAGAGAGGGGTTGGTGGAGGATTGTAACAGGTGAGACATACAGTGGTGGTGATACAAGGACAAAACAGGATTTCTCTTACCTATCTTGTTTTTACAGCTTTGCTGTGCCACTTTGGCCCAACGAGACCCAAATCATGGGTTCCTTTTAAAGGGATAGTTTGGATGTTTTGAAGTGGGGTTGTATTAGGTACTTATCCGTAGTTAGTGTATTACCTATAGTTGATCGGCAAGCCCTGAGTTTGGAGAAACAGACAGCAGTGAGCGCACAGAAGCAAAGCAATGTACTGCTGTCGACGGGCCAGCAGCAACATATTTTAGACACCTAAAAGAAAGGCCCACCTAATAAATTAATATCAGTTTAAGTGTATGCTATTTAAAATAATTTCACCGGTTTACCTTGCCATGTTTCCGATGGGGAACTGAAACTGTTATCTTTGCTCTCGCTAAAGCCACCAGACTCCATTGGAAAAAAAACTGTAATTTTACCTCGCAGAACACGAGAGATGCAGTTCTACCGCTGCCTTGATGGGTTATTTTGTTTGTGTTATTGTGTGACTTTGGTTAGTTCGGATTCACCAAAGTCACACAATAACATAAACAAACTAACCGATATAGGCAGCGGTAGACCAGCAACCCCCGTGTTCTGCAAGGTAAAATTACAGGATTCTTCAACGGTGTCTGGTGGCTTTGGCGAGAGCATAGATGGATGCAAACGGCTTCAGTTCTCCGCTGGAGAGGGCTGTCTCACGGCATGGTAAACCGGTGAAAATATTCTAAATATAGCGTACACTTAGATGGATATTGATTTTTTTTTTAGGTGGGCCTTTCTTTAAGGTGTCTAAAATACGTTTTGCTGCTGGCCCCGTCCACAGCAGCATATTGCTTTGGTTCCGTGCGATAACTCCTGCCTGCTTCTCCAAGCTGGGCACGTGTCGACTGTCATCTACTGTAGGTAATACACTCACTATGGATAAGTACCTCATACAACCTCACTTCAAAATATCCAAACTATCCCTTTAAGCAAGTGGAGGCTGACTCTTGCGGTGTACTTCTGGTCAACTTGCCCCAATATGTGTTACTATTGGTCATGCTCACAAAGGTCATCCTAGTGACTTATGTAACTAGTGGGCCACACTCTCAAAGGGACAGTATATGCCTTCAAAATGTAAATGTATCCATGTGCTCTTCCTCCCTCAGGGCAGAGTGTCATCAGAGGGGGGTGTCTCCCTCCCAGCTTGCCGGCCTGGGCTCCAACCTGGTTACCGAGGTCCGAGTGTACAACTGGTTCGCCAACCGCCGCAAAGAGGAGGCCTTCCGTCACAAACTGGCCCTCGACACACCTTTTACCAACCAATCTGCGTCCTCTTCTCACCCCAACCTCCCGCCAAGTCCTGAGCACGGTAATACCCTAACAATGTTCAGGCAAGCTTGAAGAGTGAGTCAAGAGTGAAACAAAACCTGCCTTTTTAAAAAAAAAAGGGAGTGAGCGTCGAGACAAAGTTGGACTTGCCTATGCCGGATCTCAAGACTTGTTTGTCCTTTTGATCCCTTTGGGTAAAAAACTATAACCAGCACACTCTTGTAGACATGACTGTACTGGTTCTGGTACTGATGTTCATATTTTTCAGTTACCTCATGCTGCAATTTGGAGCAATCAACCAATGTATGTGTTAAATTTGATTGTAAAATGTGCCCCCCCCCGTCAGTGATTTGGGGCCTGACTTCTTGTTTTCCAGGTGTCAAATACAGCCAGCAAATCCTGTGCGACCCCGTGAGCTCAGCCAGAGGAAGCGTAGGGGAGAGAGTGGGACATCTGGTGGTCAGCCCTATCCAACTGGAGCCCAGCCACACACTCCTAGAGACACATAACCCCAAGCTGGTGAGAGCATGCGTCCTAGTCCTAGTTCATATTATAGACTACCTGTATGTGCCGCTGCCATCGTGACCATGCTGTCCTCTGGTCTCAGGTGTCCAGCGGTGGCCCACTGCCCCCAGTAAGCACTCTGACCTCGCTGCACAGTCTGTCTGCGTCCCCTTCCTCGCAGGGCCTCATCATGGCGTCGCTGCCCAGCGTCATGAGCCTGGGGGAGTCTTCACTTCTCATTGGTAACTCTAGTTTCTTCTCTTTTCTGAATAAGAATAAAAAGAAAAAAATCTGAGAACACTATGTTATTATTGATTCACAGGTTTGGCCTCAGCGCAGCCTCAGACCGTGCCCGTTATCAACAATATGGGGGGCGGTTTCACCACTCTCCAGCCGATCTCATTCCAGCAGCAGCTTCACGCGTCTTCCCAGCAGCCAATATCACACCACCTCCAGAGTCACATGGGCGCCAGTCCCTTCATGGCGACCATGGCACAGCTGCCATGTCACAGTAAGGTCACACAGCAATAATGAGGTTAACATGTTATGTTGAGTAGAGATTCATTCGTCTGTTCCTCATCGCAGTGTACAAGTCGGAATCGCCGCAGTACCATGTCATCACTGACAGCAGCGGCCTGGGGACGCTGACCAGCCTCACTGCTGTTAGACAGGTAAACCGGGTGTGACGGGTTGGTTGGTCTGTAAAGGCACCAATAATCCTATTTTGGTAAAAACTGTCTTTGATTTTTTTGTTTTGGGTAGATTCTAACAGCAGATCCTGAGGAACAGACGGACCCGCCTTTACAGGATGACTCTCTACACCTGCAGCCGCACACACCTGTGCCAGGTACACAGCTGTCAATACAGGTTTACTCCTCGACATCTACATCCTACTACAACATCTTTGGGATGATGTCATGTCTAGTTACGCAAATTTCAAAGGGAACTCCGACCCACAATTGATTGATTGATTGACCACAATCCAGCTGGGCTTAATCTGATTAGATGAATTTGAGACCTTTTAATATTCTGCAATAATGTTTTGTTGGAATTGATATTCACTCATTACATTTTAAATCACATAAACTCCACAAAGTGCTTACAAAGATTTTAAAAGGAGCAGTTCAACGTTTATTTGCCTTCTTGTCGAGAGTTAGATGAGAAGATTGATGTCAGCAGGCGGTTGAGCTCAGCTAGTTACCTAGCAACCCCATGGAGTCTACAAGACTCCCAGAAGTCACTGCTTCCAGCCAAGAAATAGTCTGGCACACCGCCTGTTTAAACCACAAATTGTCATTTTTACTTTTCAGTTTTTTGATCAGATTAAACAAATAAAATATAACGTGTTCATTAGCAAGCTTCACAGGTACTGGTGGGTGGATTTAGTTACTATTGGACAGAGATGTTTCCAGTCTTTATGCTAAGTTAACTGATTCCAGCTACATATTTACTGGCAGACATAGAATATTATATTAATAAGTATGTTTTCATTAGTGTATAATCACCTGAAAATAAGAATCTTTATGTTTTTATCACTTTAAAATGAGCCGTTTAGAGCTACATATGAAGTTGGCAACCATGTTTCTACAGTAGCCAGAACAGACAAACCAAACACTGGCTCTAAATAGGGCCATTTATCTTTTTTGTGTCGGCCACCGTAGCTCTCCTAAAACAATATTTTTTTGTCAACAGCTTCCTCCGAGAGCCTAGAGCTGTATCCTGCTTCTCAGACGACAGAAAGTCATCAGTCTCACCTCCTCTCGCCTTCACCAACAGACATCATCTCCTACATACCTACACAACTGGTCTCTACTGCACAGTAGAAGTGCTCTGGCAACATACTGTCTCCTCATTATCGGCTGGACTCGGAGGGGGGGTTTTGGACGGACAGCTACCTCTGGTGTAACTTTCCAGAGAAACCTGGTGTCAGGGGCCAAAGGGACGATTCAGCTTTCATGTTTCAAAGACTCTCTGAGACTCCGTATCACTGTAATACGAACAAGGATCGACATTAGAGAAGATTCACTTTTGAAAAAAAAAAAAAAAAAGAAATCACCGGAAAAATCAACACCAAAATTGTATTTTTATTAAAATGTTTATTAACATTCAGAAACTGTACATTAAGTTGAAACTTGTGAACTGCATATTACCTGCTTTTTTTTTTATGTCACTGCCTTGAAATGCCTTTTCACACTCTTAAATGAGTATCTTTCATGATAAAGTAAAGACTATTTCAAGAATAACCATGAGCAATGGCATGAAAAGAGGTTTTCATTTAGATACACATTTACTGTCAGGAAATATATTTCAAGCTTGTGACAGACTATGCCAGACTGGATAACAAACAAACATCCCAAAACATTGAAAGATAATTCAAAACAGATTCAGTCCTAAGCCTCTTCCTCAGTGTGTAATTCTCGCTTCTTTTTCTTTTTCCGTTTTACTTTGACTTGTATGTGTTCCTCTGCGTTCCCGTGCTCACCATTTATTTGAGCATTAAGAGAAGAACCTACAGAGTCCACCTGCTCACCCTCTTCTGGATTCGGTTTCCTCTTTTTCTTCTTCTTAACAACACGGCTCTCCTCTTCCTCTGCCGCTTTCTTCTTCTTCTTTATTCCCTCTGAGCGGGGAAGCTCCGCTGAGGGAGTGGAGAGTGTCGAGAGCAGTGACGATGCGGCTAAGAGATCTTTGACAGACACCGCTGCTTCCCTCAGCCTTGTTTCCATCTCATTGTCGCTGTCACTGTGACCAACAGAGGGATGCAAAATGTTAAGGGCTATGCAAACTAATCAGGTTCTTTAAAAAAAACAAAATAATAAGAACCTTGAGCTGGGAACAGGCCGACGCCTCACAGGGGCTGGAGGGTCATCAGCTGTCTGTCCCGGGACGGATGTAGAAAACAGACGAAATCCTAAAAAAAGGAAAAACACGTGAATGGGCGTGAATTAATAGAGAAGATAGCAGAATCACCCATAAAAGCAGCAAGTATCAAAATAAAGAGAAACTTCACCTTCATCATCATCACATCTTGTTGATTCCACACAGGATAAAGCTTCAGTCTGCATCACTGTAATGGAACTGACAATAACAGGCATATTATAAGCCAGGTATAAAAATATGTGCATCTTTTCCTCACAGTATTATGAGATTAATTCATTATAATTAGGGCTGTCAAAGTTAACGCGATAATAACGTAAATTCGTTTTAACGCCGCTAATTTAATGTATTAATGCAAGTCACAATTTTTAGGTTGTAGCGAGCTCAATTTTGAAGGTAGAGTGAAGATACTGGCATCATATGAAGCTAGAAAATGGAATCTAATCCCAAGCTGCTCGTGAAGGAGGCTAAATAACGCTCCAAACTTTGGCTGAATTTTGGCGGGGAATAACGGGCATGGCCATTTTCAAAGGGGTCCCTTGACCTCTGACCTCAAGATATGTGAACGAGTCTCCCCCTTACAGACATGCCCACTCTATGATAATCACATGGGGGCAAGTCATAGTCAAGTCAGCACACTGACACACTGACAGCTGTTGTTGTCTGTTGGGCTGCAGTTTACCATGTTATGATTTGAGCATACTTTTTTATTCTAAATGCAGTACCTGTGAGGGTGTCTGAACAATATTTGTCATTGTTTTGTGTTGTTAATTGATTTCCAGTAATAAATAAATACATATATGTGCATAAAGCAGCATATTTGTCCACTCCCATGTTGATAAGAGTATTAAATACTACAAATCTCCCTTTAAGGTACATTTCAAACAGATAAAAAATGTTTGATTAATTTGCGATTAAACATTTTATTCGATTGACAGCCCTAATTAAAATGCAAAACTACTTACCTGTCAAGAAGATGTCCCAACTTTTTGGCGACGTGTGTTCGAAACCCTTGGGTGACCTGGAGCTCGTTGCCATCGTGTTCATGGTCAGCTACAACAACACTGTTGCACAGCAAGACAACATTCAAACTTATTTCATTTCTGACATTCAAATATTTGTATGAAATTCAGCCACTGTACCAATCATTTGAAGTTAAGCTGCACGTGTTGCACATTTATTATATAGCTATAGCTGGAATACTTCAACTATTTCAACTTCCTCAATGTAGAAGGCTGAAAAGTGAATTATGTAGGCTACTTACGCTGTGTGGAGATACAGAAAGTATTTTACAGTTAGCTCTTCTTCCTTCCTAATAATGGTTTTAGTTAGAGGTTAAGTTCACAAGAAGGCTTACCGCTTTGACTGTTGCACATGGCTGTTCCCATCTAAAACAAACAAAGCTAACGTCAGCACTTGCAACTATCATCAACAGGCAAAATGCATATGATCAAATACTGTCCGAATGGTGCTGTATTGCGATTCGATATTACAATTTTAAGATTTATTATTTTTGTTAACTTTTATAACACTAGATCATGGGAAAAAGCTGAATCATTCAAGCCCTTTATTGTCATCGTGTAGTACAACGAAATTAGATTGTGACAATCCCATAGGTGCTAATGAAAAGATAATACAATAAAAAAAGAGACAGTGCAATATAAATATAAAAAATAATACAATATAGAATATAAAAATACAATATGTATATTGATGAAATGCCAGTTTCGCCAGATTAAAGTTTTGCCAGATTATTGCACAAAGTGTCCTTCAGATAATTATATAATTATTGCATAGAGTGATCAGCATATGTTATTGCACATATCCGTAACAGTAGATTTACAGTATTTACATTGCAAGAGTGACACTTTTACTTTGGAAAATATCTAAATTGAAAGAGTAAAAATGTTTCATTTTCAGTATGCATCTAGTCAGAGATGTCCTGAAGTCAAATATATCAGTCATTGTTAGGTATTATTTATTACATTTTTTTGCAGCAACCAAAAAAAATCAAAGAATAAATACATTTCCTTCACAAATAAGTGGCATTTTCTTTTTTCAATTTATATGGGACATGTAATGTTTTATACTTCTGGTGAATATAGTCCAATCAATCTTATTTCCATAAATGTAACATAAATTCAAATTCAAATTCAAATAAGCTTTATTGGCATGAATCCTCAGTTTACATTATTGCCAAAACGAAATTACATATTATTGAATAATTACATTTCACAAGAAATAATCACAAGAAATAAAGCATAATATAGTTAAAGCATAATATAGTTCCTTTTGTTAACATCTTATTTTGAAAACCGGATGTAGTCACATGTGTTTACTTTCTATCTCTGAGCTCATTAGTGCCAAATGCTACAACCATAACAATGCGAGAGGTTAGAGCCTCTGAAGTACAATAAAAATGTATATTTCTAACAAGTCATGTAACTTTAGCCAACGTTTAATTACGACTATCTCTGTTTATTATCTGAACTAGCAGTAAAGGTGTCCTATCTCACCAGGCTAATGTCGTGTTTCTCCTGGAGTTCATCTACCTGTACAGAAATGTTCACTTCGTCTCTCACTACAGACACAACAGAAAACATGTTCACCTTTCATTTTGTCACCTCGTGTCTCCCAGACTGCCTCCTGACATCTTTTAAGCGCCTCATCGTCGCTGCTGCTGGAGTCGTCAGAGACACCACACGCGTTTTTAGCGGCGACCGCCATGACCGAACACGCTTCTGGGTAATGTAGTCCGTCGACAAGGGGAACTGTATGGCGTGGACCAAGCCCCCCAGGAGGAGCACCATGGTGTGGACAGAAAGAGGCTTTTTTTTACTCATGTATGTGCTGTAATTCATCACTATCTTCATACAACTTAGAGAATTAGAGAATGAAACAGTTTGAACATATCAGACTGAAAATAAAATAAGTTTAAATCCTCATTGTATTTACTTAGGTACAAAAAATCTGAGATTTTGAGAATAAAGTCTTAATATTATGAGAATAAAGTCATAACTTTACAAGAAAAATGTTGTATTATGAGAATAAAGTTGTAACGTTACAAGAATAAAGTCTTAATATTATGAGAATAAAGTCATAACTTTACAAGAAAAATGTTGTAATATTATGAGAATAAAGTTGTAACGTTACAAGAATAAAGTCATAATATTATAATATATATAAATAAATATATATATAAATAAATAAATATATATATATAATATTATGTAAAGTAGTAATTTTACATGTTATTGTAAGGGGGAAATAGAGCTGAACTGGCGGAGTTCGGCTCTATTAAGTCATTAAGTTATTCTCTAAGTTATGACTTTATTCTCATAATATTACGACTTTTTTTCTCGTATATTTATGACTTTATTCTCATATAACAGCTTTTTTCTCGTAAATTTATTAATTTATTCTCATATTACGACTTTTTTTTCTCGTAAACTTATGACTTTATTCTCATATTACAACTTTTTTTCTCGTAAACTTATGACTTTATTCTCATAATATTACAACTTTTTTTTCTCATAAACTTATGACCTTATTCTCGTAATATTATGACTTTATTTTATTTGGCCCTAATACTCCGTCGTACTTAGGAAAGAGTCAAAGATGTTGAGAAAAAAAAAAAAAAAGCTGTGCAAAAATGGTCATTCCATAGTAAAGCAATGTCAGATTTCCCATTTTACATTTCCAACATGGAGCAGTGGAGATAAGAATTAAATGGAAACTTAAAAAATAAATAAACATGTCATATCCAAAATATTCATTTTGCAACAACTAAGAGAATGTCATCAGAATTTCCTCCTACATTTTTGTGAGGTACCAATAGGCTACAGATGATTTGGTGTAAACATACATACATAAAGCCATTTTTTTTGTCTTGGACAGGCCACATAATCAAATCATACATCATTTATCTATGTTTACCATTCATGCCAGCTGGAAGATAGAAAACACAAAAAAAAACTGTACTTATGAGCACTAGATTTAATTGTTTTGCAGTCCGCCATTTTTATTTACAATAAATCTGATACGACATTATTGTGTCATTTGTAAAATTTGCTGATATAAAAGGAAGAGTCTATGTAGCAGGTTACAGAATGGATCCATACATTTTTCGGGATCAGTCATGTAGTCTCATTGTGCAGATATACAAAGTGTACCAACTTCTCAAGGCATTTATAACATCCAATTTTACGACAAAATACCACTGACTCGAATTGTATGGCAAAACAATGCTTCCCAGCTCTGACAACACCGGAACCAGCAGTCCAACTGAGATACATCCATTGAGTAAAGTAAAATGAGGTTGTATAGGGTCATGGAGCGAAGGCTACGGCTGTCCAAGTATGTGCCTGTCTGATATCACACTTGTTGGAGTTATAAACGGGCTACGTTGTCACTGTTTTCAAACTGTGAAATGCCAAATGTTATAAGAGTAAATAAGAGTATATGAAGTGACATGCTGTCACCAGTTTCACACAAGGCAGTACTGCAAGACGTCGGAGTTGATTTCTCTTCCATTCAACTTCAGGTGGACGATGCACAAAGTTCTCTTACAGAAAAACAACCTAACAATGAACACCTAGATATAAGGCACATGGAATCAATGTCAAAACGTACAGTGAAAGGATCATTTGTGTATATCGAGAACGACTTCCAGACAGTCCCAGTGGTTTTGCATGATTTAAATGCATTACTTAAAGCTGACCATTTACACGGTTTTAGAACTCTTTCCTGCCTTTCAGGCGGCCGCTGATTTCCATTCATGTCTGTACAATATGAAAATCAGAGAAATGGAACTAGCTAATCACAGTGGATATTTAGACTGGAAGTGACATAGCAGGCAGGGACTATTTTCAAACTTCCGAGCATATAATCAAATCAGCACCTCTGATAAAAAATGAGCACTGCAAGCTTAACTAAGGTAGGATTTATTGCAGGGCTGTTGTGCAAAATGACATTGTACAGGTGTACCTAATAGACTGGAAACTTGAGTATAATAAAAACATTACACAATTTGTAGGATATGCAAAACCACCAGTATAGTCCTTAAAACAGGGCATCCATAAATAGAGAAAACAGGTCAACTTCTGTATCTACCCTACTGCCTCATTAAAGATCAACTACCAAGAAGCTACATCAGACTGTCATGTTGTGTGCTACTGTGGTATTTCATTGGTAGATTGAGAACCTGAGCGCAGAGCAGCAGAAGATACACTCAGCGACCAGTTTAATAGGTACACCACTCGGCTCCTAAAGAGTGGGATTCCCGGCGCTTGTGTGCCAAATAAGTCAAAAAGACAGACCTCAAGGGATTAAATTAACCCTGTGCTTACACATTGGAGTGGATAAAGCGGAAAGACCAAATCGTTTTAGGCATGGGCGGCATAAAAAGCAAGTCCAGTAACTCAGATTCTGCTACTATCTTGTACTTTTTATGCATCACAGTGTGTGGAGGTTACGGAGTTTGATACTAGATTCCCAGTCAACAGCCAATTATGTCGTAAAAACTGTTGTCGTAAAAATATAACAGGTATCAGCAGGGTGAACACCTGGCATCGTGAAAAAAGCTCATGCTATTCTTGAATGAACCAAATGTCCTACTTAAGATAAGATTGGTCAACCTAATGCTCCTTATGAAAATGACACCAAGCTTAAATATCTGACACAAACAGTCCGAATGACTCACAGCTGATAGATATTTAAGCAAGAATGAGACTCAAACAATGTCAACTAGTGCTACATGATCATCTATGACTAACAATACTGTAAAACATCTATTTAATGCTCGCTTTTCCATACGGGAAACACAATTGTCACTAGCGAAAGGTAGTTCAAATCAACATCAACATCTATATGCTTAAGTAAATGGAGTTAGAACTAACACAGTCTATAGGCTTTGTCACGAGAGGCCTGAGACTCAAAGTGTCCCTTTCCAGCAGAGACGGCAAGAAACTTAAGGCAAAAGTGTAACATGATACTTGTATGACAAACGAAAACAAAAGACAGAACAAAAAAGGTTTCAGTCAGATTTAACCGAACATTCCTCGGAGTCCCAGAAACTGAGATCTATGAGGTACTGATGAATGGATCCATGATTTCATATGAAGGCAGATGTGGTCCGTTGGTTCTGAAGAATGTCGTCACTTGCGTTGGAATGCCCACAAAGGAGAGAATACTTCTGCTGTCCCCCAAAAATAAACTTTTGGATAGTTTTAATGCAGGAAAATCGATCCCCTGGGAAGTATCGCAAACATTTTCCCCCATGCATATTACAAACCACCATTGTAGGCGTAGTCTGCCTTGTTGTGCATGATGAGTTTGTTGTCCACAAAGTAGAAACTGTCTGATCTGGTCTCGTAAGGGTGCGCCACCATTTGGCGAACTGGAGGGGGAGAAGGAGGAAAAGAGGGAAGGACGGACAGATGAAACAACAATTACAATATTTATTATCATGTGGAAAATATGCATGCACTCCCATGTTGATAAGAATATTAAATACTTGACAAATCTTCCTTTAAGGTACATTTCAAACAGATAAAAAATGTGTGATTAATTTGTGATTAATCGCGACAATACTGCGATTAAATATTTTAATAAGATTGACAGCCCTGTAGTGCAACCACATTATCATTAGTGGCTGAGAAAAATAAACTTACTGAGGTCATCTGGAAGCTGCGGAAACTCATAAATGTGTTCACATGTGTTGCGGCTGTTGGGAATGCAAAAACCGAAGTCAAAGTCAAAGTTCTTGAGCAGGTGTCCCTGGAAGTAATGCCTCTCAATCATACGGAAGCTGTTAATGGGCCGGTCGCCCACTGTGAACTCCACGCTGAGGTTTAGAAACAGAAACAAGAAAGACACAATTTACAATTCAGTTGTGGCAAAAAGTAGAATCTAGCAAGAGTACGCTACATTTTGAAAATTATCCAACCGAAAAACCTAGCCCAGTGTTGCCAACTCTTTTCAAATGAAAGTAGCTCGCAGCACTAGCTCCAAAAGTCACTATATGTAGCAACCAAGTTGCCAAGTCGGTAACACTGAAAGCCGCTCCCCCAAAATGATTATTATGGACATAAACATCTCATAATGAAAGTAAACAACAAACATGGCTATTACTACTATATAGAATTTGAACAAATATAACAAAGAACACGACCAACCGTAGCTTTAAATTGACTGAATATGAAAGTCGGATTATGCTCTCAGCTGTTACTAGTCAGAACGTTACAGTTCATTTACTTACGTTGCACCAACAGTGCACAGTTTTAGGAAGGCTGGTGTAAACTGATATCGCACAAAACGCCCCGCACTGGTGTCTACATCTCCACTCTCCTCTTCACCCTCCACAGGACCTAATACAGAAAACATGTTTAGCTGTCTGGCAACCAATATTCACAGGATAGGCAAAAAGTGACAATAATCTGTGGCATTTTCATTTGCCGAAAAAGTGTGAGAGCTGAAAAGGCTGAGAGCAGATTATGCATTATATGCAGAATACGTAAGATGCATGTTATGTTATGTGTTACATGCTATTGCTCAACATGATGTTGAACGTTCTGCCTTTTCGAATAATTATTGAAATTAACATTCACCAGATATTCTAAGAAAAAAAAAAAAGGCTAAGATAAAACTGATTGCATTTGATATAGTGTGGTTTGTAAGAGCAATGTCAAATGAACCAGATCAAGAAGTTAAGGAAACATTGAGGTCTCCCCAATTCTTCTCTAAAATCTTAATATGTTATATGAAATTTGTTACTAGTAAATAGAAAGCAATGAAAAATGACACATTGCTTAAGCCAGTGATTATAAAAGAGGGGTCAGGGGACCCCCAGGGTCCGCGGAATAATTAGTTATAAATTATAAAATTGTGCTGTATCATTCAAAAGTGTATATCTACAGATGGGGACCATTTCCACCAATAAAACAAGCATATTGTGTCCATTACTCCCACCTAAGTTAGCTTTGGGCTAATAGAAACTCGGATATGATTGTGACACACAGCAATAAGTTATTATTTTTGAGTTGAAGCACGTACTGACAGTCAGCCTTAAAGTGGTAAGTTTAAAGATCTGGATTTATTAAGACTATGCCAGTCTTGCTATACTGTACATTTTCTGAAACCTTTTAAGATCAATTACTTGAAATACAGGCTATAAATGCAGTCAAGTTGAGTCCAAATGCAATTTGAATAAAATCACCCTCTGTTTAAAAGATATAGAAGCGGTATTAACATTCAATAACATTGAAAATTTCAAATTGAAATGTGTTTCTGTGTATCACTATGAAACAGGTCTGAAGTATTTAGGTTGAAAAGTTTTTGAATACAAAGAGTTCCAGTGGCATCTAAGAGTAGAAATGATATTAAGCATGCTTAATTGGTGTTACGATTAAGAGGAGGTCCTTGAAAAATAATCTCCCTTATAAGGGGTACCTGGCCCCATAAAGTTTGAGAACCCATGGTTTAAGCATTGCTTCTACTTGTGGGACTTTCTCCTCTCTTATATAAATATTTCTGGATATAAAAGTAACCCGGAGAGAGCATATGACAATGGTGTGAGAGCTATACACAGCACACTCCAGGGAAAGACTGCCGTTCTCATGCTTAGTGATACATACAGTGCTTTGTTGACTGTACAGCACCCGTGGGCTATAACTGAACAGCATCACCGAAAGGGTTAGCTTTACAGTGATGATACAGATAAAACAACTGTTATAGAGCAGCCGGCCTGCAAGGTGTAAGCAGGCAATCAATAACTTTACAGATATTTGGCAGTACAAGTCAAAAACATGTCATGTTCAGTGAAACAAATCTCCCTGAGAAAGACTTTGAGCTTTGTAAAGAGAAGCAAAGTTAATATGCCACTTACCACTGTTAGGAGGTTTGGCAATCTCAAACAGCACTGTTCCTGTCTCCAGATCTCTAATTTTGAAACGTGTGAAGTCAATGTTGTAGATATTGTCTTCAGGTTTGCACAGATAGTCTGGAATGTGAAATAAAAGGGTGAGTTCATGTTAAGACAAACACAAACATATAGTAGAGGAGCCCATTATCTGACAGCAACCAAGCACCCATTAGCAAACAGAGGTACTTTGATATTTAATTAGATTTACCAATACTGTGGAGCACTAAGGCTCACTCTTTACTTCGAGAACAGAGATAGCACTCGCTCGATGAGCAACTAGGGTTTCAGTATCTGCTTTCTGCCTCCTGCACCTTGCAGTAGTGGTGAGTAATGCTATAGCTCAGGCTCCCAGCTTTTCAACAAAGTGTTGTGAGAGAGAAGGGAAGTAATGCCATTGTTGTCGGTTACAGGGAAAAGGCCAAAAACAATGGAAGGCATTAAGCACTAGCTGCAACTGTGGTAGACTGGATGTCCAATGACTCAGAGGGTTCAAGCAGGGAAGTTAGTTACTAGTTGGGTCGGTTGCACCAGCTGCACATAAGTTTTCTCCTAAGTTAGGGTGCAAAGTCCACACTAAACGATACATTGAAACTAGTTAGTTTGATACTTAAGATGTGTGGATGTTTGATTGCACCACAGAGAGGTAAGGTTCATCTTAGTAACATTAGCGAAAAGTCCACACTAACCAAAATATTGTATCAGAAAATTACGTTTTCCCTTTCTGTGGCCGATCAGTGAAAAGCACCATTCTTGATGCAGTTTAGAGAAGAGGCTAACGGCTAAAAATAGCTAACGTCAATCACCAAACAACAACAAAAAGGTACATAAGCTAGGACAAAGCCTTATGATAAGGTGATAATTATGCAACCTTAATCTACAGCTAACAACAGACATCGAGGTCTGAAACCGTCAACTACAACATAGGGCAACATAATATAACGGTGACGTTATTGAACAGATGAAATTTTAACGTTATAACAAACACATCATGATACCATACACTGGCAAGTTGTTAATTAGAAAGTTATCTAAGCCGATATATTTGCTTTTCAATGGGGCACAGATGATATTTATATGTAATTGCCCACTTATGTAGTGTTAAGCACTTTATTTTGTATATTTACAGAGCACTGACATAACGATAGTGCAACTAATCGTATAGCATTACACACACGGCAGAGTTATGCATTTGAATTGAATCAACAACCAAGTTTGGAAGTTATCCTGTTGCAAAATAATAATGGCAGACACTTGTGCCCCGTTTCTGTCCGTGTTATGTTGCAAATCTGCTGCCAGCAGGTCGGTATCCTCTGTCCACTAGTGGAAAACAAAAGCGGGATGTATAAATCAGTCATTGTGAATGTCCAAGGGGTCATCCGCGTTGTCCACGGTGGTATAACAGCTTGTATAATTTGCTCCTCCTCATCCAACAAAGTTATCCCATTCTTCGAAACAATGCGCCATGCCAACCGCTATTTTACAGAGGACTTTACACCTACTAGGAGCTAGGTGTAAGATTTAAATTGTAACTTATACCTACGTTGGAACGATTTCAGCTGGTCCAACTATTTAAATGTTAGTAGCTCATGAACTCTGATTTAAAGGGACTGTTTGTAAGAATCAGAAATTGGTTGTAACAGCAACATCTGTGGCCGTTAAGTCAACGAAAGTCAGTGTCCTGTTGCTCGCGCTTGCCCGTGTGCACGCGCTACCTGAATGTGAGCGAGCATCCGTCAAAATAGTGAGGCGACACACGTCAGCTAAAACCACAATATCACTCTATATTTCACCTGCTTAGCAGTAATGTTAGCTGACCAGACAAAGGTCTCTCCATGAATCAATGCTGATCCTAGTGTTGGCTTTTTCTGCCTCAGCCTCCCGACCACGGTCAGAGGGAACAGGGGAGACACGGCACCCGGTTAGAGACGATAACGTTTCTCGTTGCGGAGCCCCGTCACTTCACAAGACACGGGAAACCTCTGTTGGTCTGGAGGAGCTGCAGCATTTATTTCTACACAAATACAAGTACATTTACTAGATATTCTCAGAGCTACTAACTCTTCTGCGGTGTGTAGTGTGCGCGCATGCACGTGTAGAGGTGGAGCGAGAGAGCGAGAACGAGCGCGGTGTGTGAGTGAAGGCAAGCAGGCAGAGGAGCAGAGTACAGCAGAGACTCCGGCCCTGGAGACCAAAGCTACGGTCAACCCCGCGTCCTCCAACCGCTGCTTCACTCGATATATAACTTTGCGGTTTTGGTGCTTCCGTGTAGTTTGTGTTGAAGTCTTGTCTGAACAGCGTAGCCACACACGAGTGCACATGGGACATCGACCCGGATTGATTTATACGTGTAAGAAGTTACAAACAGTCCCTTTAATGTTTACTAGTGAATAGATCTGCATTTGTCGGGTGGAAAGAAACGCATCTGCAAAATGAGTTTGTATTTTTTGTAGAATTTGCCAACAAACATTTGCCATAACAACTTAATGAGAAGACAACAGGTTTGTGTTTGCAGCTGTTTGTCTTTCCCCCAACTGGCCAGAAAAAGCATCAATACATCTTTAAGGAGATAAGAGGGGACCTGAACAATTACTCCTTCTGGGTGGCCTGAAGCCCTTTTGCTACGCCCCTGGATCCCATCCCACTTCTTTATGTTTAAAAAGTGAAAATGGCCGTCTCAAAAACATAGTTACACACATCATTAACGTTTCCAGTTTGACCAGTTTAACATCGTGACTCTTCATAACGGACTAACGGATCTGAGAACTCGTCTCTTAGCAACGTTAGCCACAGTTAGCACAGTGCTCCGTTTAGCGGTGTGGTTTTACCGACTTTATCTTAATTAAGACCGTTTATAACGTCCACATAACGTACCCTCCGTGACCGCCCGGAGACCCAGCACATTGTCCGGGGTGATGTCTCTCCCCAGAGCCCGGAGTTCATCCTCAGTGACCGCAGGCCACTTCTCCGTCTGACTGCGCCTCCGAGACTTCAGCTTCTTCAGCATTCCTCCACCGCTCTTCCGCTCCCGGTGGCTCGTCTCCGAGGAGCCGGTGTCCGCTGCTTCCGTCTGACCTTTGCTGACTATCGGTGCCGTTTTGTTTCGTGAACCGTTCATACCGGGACACACGGTAGAGATAGTGACGGTGAGAGTTGTTGTTGTGCCTTTTTAATCAATGTGTCTGTGAGCGACTTGGACAAGATGGCGTACAACGTGTCTGGGAGACGGACTGTGATTGGCTGAGAACGAAGGCGATTGTCATAGTTACCGTTAAGGGGTGTGATTCGTTTAAAGACCGGGACACCCCGTTTTATTACAAGAATAAAGTCATCACTTTGCGAGAATAAAATCCTAACTTTACGAGAAAAAAGTTGTATTATTACGAGAATAAAGTCATAACTTAACAAGAAAAAAAGTCGTAATATTACGAAAAAAAAGCCATCACTTTACAAGAATAAAGTCATAACTTAACAAGAAAAAAAATCGTAATATTACGAGAATAAAGTCATAACTTTACGAGAAAAAAAGTCGTAATATTACGAGAATGAAGTCATAACTTGACGGGAAAAAAAGTTGTAATATTACAAGAAAAAGTCATAATTTTATGAGTAACATTTTTTTTAATATTACGAGAATAAAGTCATAACTTTACAAGAAAAAAAGTCGTAATATTACGAGAATTTTTTTTTATTATTACAAGAATAAAGTCATAACTTAACGAGAAAAAAAGTCATAATATTACAAGAAAAAAGTCATAACTTTACGGGAAAAAAAGTTTTAATATTACGAGAAAAAAGTCATAACTTTACAAGAAAAAAAAGTCGTAATATTACGAGAATAAAGTCATAACTTTACGAGAAAAAAAGTTGTAATATTACAAGAAGTCATTACTTTATGAAAAAAAGTCGTAATATTACGAGAATAAAGTCATGACTTAACGAGAATAAAAAGTTGTAATATTATGAGAAAAAAGTCATAACTTTACAAGAAAAAAGTCGTAATATTATTACTATATTATAATATATAGTAATATATATATATTATACTATATGAGTAATATTATTAATATTAAATCTCATCCTCAAATAATTAATAAAACATTTTTTTATTAATAATAACAATAATAATAATATTAATTAAATTCTCTCCATTATACCTGTTGCCCTTAAGTAATTAATTAGAAGATTGTGTACTTTCTTAGATGTCTTTCCTAGCAGATTCCCCATTGTAATATTTCCATAATTTACTCCTGATATCAAATGAATGCAGAGCTGTGGATTGTTTTATGGATGTTTTAGGTTGTTTTATTATTTTATTCTCAGGTATTGTCTTATTTATTGTAGTATTTATCAACTGTACTATTTATAGATTTTAAGAGCTGAGAGGGAGCCAGGGTAAAATGCATTTCATTGCATTTTAACTGTACACTGTACTTTTAAATGCATATGACAAATAAACTTGAAACTTGAATTCCCTTCTTTCTTCGTCATATCTGTTGCACTCTATAAGAACATGCTTGACAGTTTCCGGTTTATTAAAGTGCGTGCATAGTCCAGTTGGGTGTTTGCCTATTCTATAGTGTTTTGTTTAATCCTGTATGCCCTATTTTCAGAAGGGTAATGATGAGCCAGGGTTCTTCTTCTTCTTTTTTGAGGTTTATTGGCAGGTTGGCAATGATTTGGTGCATTACTGCCACCAACTGGTCTGTCGTGTGGATCATTCTGGCTAATGATTACTATATTAAAAAAAACAAATAAAAAAAGAAAAGAAACAACCTCATATTTTTACCAAACATATTAATTTGTCTGAGATACTGAAATAATGCTCTATAACACTCATTTAGTGAGTTCTTTTGTAGAATATCTATTAAATCAAAGTGTACTTTAATGTCTTTGAGGCCTTGACTCAAATCTTTCTTCCTCATATCTCTCACAATGCAACATTACATGCTCCACCGTTTTCCTCTTATCTACCTGCATCATGTTTACCTATTTTAAATAGTGTGCTGTTTAGTCCAGTGTGTCCAAATCTGAGTCTTGATATGATTGTCTCATCTCTCCTGTTCCTTCCTACACACCTCATTTCTCCCACTTTCCTTTGAACTCTGTAAAACCACAAAATCTTGGTTCAACGTACTCGTCAGATTTAACGTGAGCATGAGCAGATGAAGACAAACTGCACAATGAAGCTCAAACATCCAAGAGTAGGAACAAAAAGAAAAACACGTTTCTGAATGGAGGAACCTTTAAGTTACCTGATAAGTTGGTTATATTTAACTGCTAATACACCAACATTAAAAGCTGGAAATGTGTCTATTGACTGAAATTAGCTTCCATCTCAACAACTCCTCCGATGACAGATGGAGCGTTTGTCTTTAAAAGAGAGTTCCAAATGTAGTTCACATTGTCAGCAGCTAAAAGAGTTAAGAAACAACTTTAATATCATGATGATCAATGTTGACGATTCATCAAAAAACTGTCCAGCAGCCAAGAAACATGTTGTAGTATTAGAAGTGTGTTTGTATGTAATTTGTTTCTTTTATCGAAGTTTGAATAAAATGTCAAAATGTTAGAGTTTTGGACGTTTCTGTCAGATAACACTGCCTGAAATTACAGTTAATTAATATATCAGTTAACATTAATATATTTTTTTATTGAGGACATGATGAGATGTATACACAGCAGACAGCAGATGATAACAAGACCCATTCAGCCACTTGCCTATTTTACCAGCACCTGGCTGGTGGTGGGTGCATATAGCATTTCTTCACAGTCAGGATTGCACTTGGCAGATTCCGGCTTGGCAAACAAACTTTTAAACTTTTCTAAAACAAATTCACTCAAACACAAAAGTAACATTTAAAGTTATTAAATATTCACACTCTAAAACATTTAGCTGTTAGCTTTAAGAGTTAGCTCAGAGTTACCTTTATAATAACTAAAGCCAGTGTGATTATATCTGCTGCCAGTTCTTTACTGTTATTTAACTGGGAAATTCCTAACAGTGCTCAGAGTTTCAAATATTTGAAACTAAATAAAATAATATACAATTGCATAAAGTGCATCTAGAAACTGTTTGTTTCTTCTTTCCCTGCTGACCTGCTGTGGAGATCCCTGATGGTGCCCCTGTTGTGCACTGTATAATGATGTAATGTATTTTGTCATACCAGTTGTTGCTGTCATGATTCAATGTTGTCTTGTTATGTGTTTGTATTCTTTATCAGACTAAAGTCCTGATGCTCAACCTTTAATGAATTTAGAGGTAGAGAAAACCATATCAACCGTTATTGCCTCATTTCACAAGCTGCATGTTTTTGCTGATGTTTTAAGGCACTATTTGATTAATACAAGTTACATTAATATTATTGTAATGAAAGCCTGAGATCTGTTGGCGTAACAGGTCGCCAGAATATTCAGAGCTCCTGTTTGGTTTGATCGTCTGAGCTTTTGGAACAAAATAATTGTCTCAATATGATCTTTTAAAAAACTCATCTCATTGTTTGCATGTCACTCTGTTGGTTGAAGTTCTATGTACCTTGTTCATTTAGGTGTTATAGTATCTTTAACAACAGTCCAGTGTGACAGAGTGAAAATGCAAACAAGATACAATATGATATAAAAACAGCATAATAAAACAGCAAGACAACCCCTAATAAACCCTTTAGAATATAAATACAATACTGCACTAAAAAATGTCCAGAAACAAGGCCCAGCAGGGAATCTTTGGTCATAAAGCTCCATCTGCATCGCCGTTACATGAACACTTTGTCTTCTCATGAGAACCTGCAGCAAAAAAAAAAAGAATATATATATATATTACATGAAGTCACATTTCTTTATCATATGCACAATATTTACAACAGAGCAGTATTTGGCTATATTTAGCTATACATTATCCTGCTTATTACACGGCTACTTCCTTAAGAAATCAATAATTTGACTCAAAAATGGTCCTCCGGAGGCCGACATTACAACTGCGCCTCTAGCAACGGTCTGTTATACATAGCAACATTAAATGATCAATAATCCCTCCAAAATGCCACATTAAGACACCAAGACCTTGAGGAACACCATAGGAAAAACCATGCTGTGATTTTTGGATCAAAAACTTTTGACATTTGGAGATTTCTGCTAAAATTGCATTGTTCTGTGATTGGATGGCAAGCAATCCTGTTGTGTAAACTGCTCAGAAACCCCCTTATTGTCAATCTAGCTAGGAAGGCAATCTATCCTCTGAATGTCCTAGGTCTCTAGTTTGTGGCTGAAGAGTTTCATGAGGCTGTGATTATCCTAGAGGTCACCACAGGTCATTTTATACAGTGAGGTCAAGTTTAAAAAAAATGGTCTCACTACAATGAAATGTCTACCATGGGGACTAACATCATCATACATGAATACAGTTGGGCTCATTGGATCCACAAGAGTCTCAGCTTTACAGTGATACCCAATTTATGTAATTCAAGACTGTTTAGGGACCCCAGCATGCAGAAATATACAAACACACCATTTTAGAATAGGAGACAATAACACATTTATACTGCATGCAAAAAACTGCATGTGATTATCATAAAGTGGGCATGTCTGTAAAGGGGAGACTCGTGGGTACCCACAGAACCCATTTTCATTCACATATCTAGAAGTCAGCGGTCAAGGGACCCCTTTGAAAATGGCCATGACAGTTTTTCCTCGCCAAAATCTTGGCCAACTTTGGAGCGTTATTTAACTTTCTTCAGGAGCAAGCTAGTATGACATGATTGGTACCAATGGATTCCTTAGATTTTCATATGATATCTGTACCTCTTAAAACTGAACCTGCTACAGCCTCTGAAAGACGGTAAAGTCAGTCAGGATCACGCGGGTCTCAGAGGGTTAATAGCTCATACTGTATTAGTTTTAGCAAAATTTCTGCTCATTGAAAACATATTCCACATACTGTATCTGTGTTCTCTGAGAAGTTGTGAATAAAGTTGTAATATCTGGAGGAAAAACTTGTAATATTACGAGAGTCCGGACCTCAGTGACCCCTTAGCTGGCTACGGCCATGTCTCAGTGGTGGTAATGAGGGTGGGGCGGATTTATCCTGCTGGTCCGCGGTCTGAACCAAAGACCTCCCGCCCACGAGCTGGCTTCTCTAAGGTCCTGACTGAGCCATCGGACAGTTTGGGGCCATCGGTGAGCGTCTGTCGGTCTAGTTTTTGCAGTGTGTCCCGCACTGTCGGCTCTAGTCTGCCCATGTCGGAGGTGTTTTGGCTGATTCAGCACGTTGAATCGGCGGGTGGAGCCCGTCGTTGAGAGAATTCACTCTGATTGGCGGTTCAGTTTAAACGAATCAGTGCACGAGGAGAGAAACGAACACGAGGAAAGCAAGCCAAAGAGTAAAGTCACACAGAAGACTCTTCTCATTTTTCATCTTCATCTCATCTGATCATTCCAACACACGGATATTTTGACATGAGACATGAACATCTGGAATAAAGCTAAGTGGTGAGTGAGAGTGGTGTCGAAACGCCGCTTTGTTTCATGTACGTATCATAACAAAGGCTTGTATATCCGCCGTTCTCGGCCTTCCTGTTTCCCTTTTTGAATGATGAATACAGACTACCGCCGCCTGCTGGTGTGGAGAGTTATTTCCTCCCACGCAGGCGCAGAACGTACATGCTAACTGGCCATCGACTGTAGTCTTTGCGGTGTGTTCGAGTGCAACTTGTTGGCCGAGGCGACAGTTGCCGCTTGTCGGGTTGGTGTGTCTGGGTCTTCACCTTTAGGCCACCACTGCTTTTTAAACATCAGAACGAGAACCAGAGGCCTCATAAAGAAATGAAGTCTCAGTGGATTTTTTTATGACTGTAAATAGTAACATGATAAATCTTTTATCTGAGAAGACTACCGATTCTTGACATGAGGTGGTTGCTGTTAAGTATCTGTTATGTTGATGTCTGCACATTATAGATGTTAAAACAATCTATTATATAAACTTACCTTTATAACGGTTTATTGTGATGAACTTAGCAAATACGAGCAGAAATAGAACTGCAACAATGATGAAAGCTCCCAAAACCAATCCACCAATCCATCCTGTGACCTCCCCTTTGCAGGATGCGTCCTCAAACAGTTTCTCTGGAACACATTACAAAAACCAAGTGTGACTCTCAGAATGTAACTGTATTTTAATTGTAGATATAACCTACCTATGAAGATTAAAATGACATATAAGAACATCTAATAACACTGGGATGAGTCTCACCAGGAACAGTGAAGTTAGCCTCAACCATGTGGCCGATGTCCTTCTGTTTGACTACACAGCAGAAGCGGTTGGTCGCGGTCCGGTTCACAACGATTTGGAGGGTGACGTCGTAGCGGCGTCCTCTCTCTGAGACCCGTGGCACATCAGCAGGAAGGACGTTTCTATCACTGTCCTGCCACTGTAGCTTCGGCTGTGGGAACGCACCTCGAACGTCACAATTCAGCTGCACCCCGGCCTTCGTGACATCGACGATGGAGATGTAGGGCTCTGCCGCCCCTGTGAACAGAGTTAAGAATAAATTATAAACGACTGTTACAGCATTAGACATTTACTCTTCATCTCCTTCCTCTTTATAAATAGAGTGACACAGGAATGAGTCCTAAAACCCACTGCGAACACTATTTCTGACATCCTGTCTATTATCATGCCTTGATTTATACACAAGTTATTGTGCAATAAAACTCATTTTGAACTTATTTGAGTTTAAGATTTATAGAAAATATTGTTTCGGAAAACACAAAAACAAAATTGCAAACCAACCAGGCAGTCTGTCTGTCTTATTAAAAAGTCATCCTAAAAACGAATACACCAAGATTCAAATTTAGAAATAAATGAAATCATAAGCAGGCAGAGCAATAACAAGAGAAGATAATATTAATGTTAATAAAAAGCTAGGGCTGTTGTTGAAATCCTCAGTCGACTAACACTCATACAATTTTGTCGACTAATCGATTAGTTAATTTAATGGACAGATCTGTAAAAAGAATCACACTAAAGCACCACTTTAGATCTGGTGTTTACAGAGATGTGCTCACAAGTTTCTTGGAAATAAGTCATTCAGTATGAAAAAAGCATAAAAAATGACTAACCGACTAAATTAATCTTAGTCGACTGAGACCAAAACGACCGATTATGTCTAGTTCACACTACACAACTTTAGCCCTGATTTTGAGCTTCCCGACAAAAACCTAGAACACAGAAAAATCAACGTTGGCTTCTTATTAACACGGTGTGTTTCCATGTAACGTGTCGGCGGATGCCTTTCTCATTCAGCAGCCTTGTTATGTCTGTATAACGTTACACTATGTTATCTCTCATCCCGTCATCCACCGCTTTTTTCGTCAGACGCGCGTCAGACGCGTGTCTCATGCAGGCAGTGTGTCCACTCTAACCTGTTAACATGGACGCCGAAATAAAAAACAACACGCGACGCTGCCGTCACGCGAGCCTGAAGCGGGCAGTGTGAGAGAAATAAATAGTAAAAAAATTTGTGGAAACAGGCTGTTTTGTGAACACGTGCCAACAACAACATCAGCAATGCGTCTCACGTATGGTATCCCGTCATTTACCGTGTATTTCTTGCGTGTGTTTCTGTGACAAAATGTAGTTTGGCCGGTCGGTCATGTAGTGTGAAATTAGCTTAAGTCGACTAACCAACTAAAGAAATCTTAGTCGGCTTGACACCAAAGCGACCGATTAGTCGACTAATCGACTAAGAGGTGGCAGCCCTATAAAAAACCCGTAATCAAAACATGCAACACAGATTCACACAATACAAGAAATGCAAAGCAGTAAAATGCAGAATATTCATGTTGATAGAAATATGAACTACAGGCAGTTGTGCTGCATTATTTGGCACCAACTGAAACCTGCAGAGCAGGATACAGTGCACACTATAAAATGTGACGCAATGATTGTGACCCACAATGCTCAACCTTAAAAGGATGGATAAGGATAAATCTGTTGTTTGGATGATGTCACTGATTTGCAACACAGACCAAGTATCCTGGAAGTGGGATCCCTCCTCTGTTGCTCTTCCTGAGGTTTCTTCCATTTTTTCCCTGTTAAAGGTTTTTTTTTGGTGGGGAGTTTTTCCTCATCCAATGAGAGGGTCGCATTGTAAAGGACAGAGGGTGTCGTATCCTGTACAGATCGTAAAGCCCCCTGAGGCAAATTTGTGATTTGTGATTTTGGGCTATACAAATAAAATTGACTTGACGGATCTCATCACTGATCTGTGTGCTAAAACTTTGTCGCCCTGCGTCTGGTTATCATTCACAAAACGCTGACAATACCGTCAAAGTGCTTCATCAGGGTGACGAACAACCCCTTAAGCTCAGATACTACATCCGCGTTTAGTGATCAGTCAGAAAATGCAGATGTAGATCAGTGACATCATCAATATCATGAAAAATGAAATTAAAAATGAAAATATGAAAATATATTTCATCATGTATACACGAGGGAGACAAAGCTTTAGCACACACGTTGTCAGTGACTCACCATCAGTTTCCCCGTATTTGTTCTTCAAAGTTGAGAACTGTGGATCACATTCTAAAAGGAAAAACAATATTTTTACACTGTGCATGTGTGGTATCATCAACATCGAATGCAGGGAACAAAAGCTGAAAGTACGACTAAAAAGGATTTTTTCGAATAATAATCGACTATTTCCCAGTGATTTTCGAATAGTATTTTTTCTTGGACTGCACGTCCCTAATTCAGACTAGACGAACGGACTTTGACTGGTGAAAGCGCCCTTAGACACAAACACATGGGAAAATAAGGTCCATGTTGAAAAATAACAAAGTCAGCCTTTAATACTTCATTACACATCCTACAGTGTCTGTTAAATCGTCTAAGACATGTCTGTTTTCAACCAATCAACCAATTACAGAAAGCAAAACCTGTTGTAGTGTTGATACGGGCGTGTGACTGTTGTTTTAAGACAAAGATTTAGAACCTATCCTTTAAAGCTGAAGTAGGCGAGATTGGAGCAAATATGATAAAAAAAGTTATTTTTATAAAGCGGTCGCTGTATAGTGACAGTAGTACATGTAACAGGTAACTTGAAAAAAATCATGTGCCTCTGTGTCTTCTGGTGCTCCTAACGGCAACTGCAAGATTTCACAGACCGGAGGAAAACAACCAGTCAGAGGTGATCTGAGGTCTGCTGTCAAGCTGCTGTCTATGAGAGCCTGCTGTCAATCACTCGCGATCTCCGACCAAACGGTCAAACTAGGCAACGCTGATCAAACATGAATTAATATTATGTTACATTAATGCCTATTTCTCGCCTCAAATGTTTTCAGAATCATCTTGTAGTGCACGGTTTAGCTGTAAAATGAGAAAGTTTGTGACGCCGCCGCCATTGTGAAATCTGGTGAAGGAACGCCAAGCACTGGTCACATAACCGGAGCACAGCCAATAGGAACGCTCTCTCTCTCTGAAATGACCTGTGATTGGTCAAAGTCTCCCGTCACGGGCTAGATTTTCTAAAGCCTGAAAACAGAGCCATGAGGAGGTGTAGGTGTCTAGTTATCTCTCAGAACACTTGAATTACAATATGCTGAAAGGTTATTATGGAATTTTTGCCCAATGATGCCAAAAATATTCTGCCTACTGCCACTTTAACTGTTTTATGAGAGCACTCACCAACAACAAGCTCAACGTAGAGGGTCTGACTTGGCTGAAGACGTGGAAAATGACACTTGTAGTTTCCACGGTCGGTCACCTTCGCATTTCTGATGATTATGGAGGCGTTGCCGTACTTCAGTTGATCTTGAAAATGTGAGACTCGACCTTTGAACGTCTCGCTCTGACCTCCTCGTCCATTGTTGTAATGAATGCCTGAATCATACAGGAACACCTCGCGTTCATCCTGCTGACCATCTTTCGTCCAGTCAAACACCTTTGACTGAATGTTCTCCTTGGTGCTGAGGGAACAGGGTAAGATGACATCACTTCCTTCTGCTGCAACCACTTTGACGACACCTGAAAGAAGAAACATATATTAATCATTATGTTTAAATAGAGAAAGTTAGAGTTAAAGCAGAAAACACATTTGCATGCCACCTCAATTACTCTGAAACACTAGTTTATAAGCATGTGAGTTTGTCAGATTATTTATGGATATTTGTCATGCTGATATAATTTAAGTATATTTAAGCTAACATGTATAAAATACCTGATGAGACACTTTAAGACAGTTGTTTTGGTTTTGGACAACTTTTAGTCTGAGGGTTCAGAAGATCAGACTATTCTTCTATCACATGTTCGAATATCACAAATTATTTCCAATGGAAAAGGTTTTCTTTGTCCTGGAGAAAAGTATATAACCTGTGAAATGTCTTCCTTCGAGGAGACACTGCAAATGTCCCCACTGTGGGACTAATAAAGGAATATCTTACCTTATTCCTCTCTGACTTCTGGTGTCTTGTTTTAAAGGGACTATTTGTAACTTTCAGAAATGCTTCTTAACAGCGACACCTGTGGTCGTGAAATCAACGAAAGTCAGCGTCGAGCTCGCGCTTGCTCGCTCTAAATATACCTGAACGAGCATCGCTCAAAACAGTGAGGCGACACACGTCAGCTAAAACCACAATCGCATATGCGAGCGCGCATGTGTGGCGACCTGCTACATTTATACGCTTAAAAAGTTACAAATAGTCCCTTTAAGGTATTATGTCCCATAATTGCAATTATATTCTTTAACTTCAACATCAATGTTTTGTTTGTTTATTCAAAATGTTTCAAGTGTTACAGAACAGTGCCGAGTCACCTCATTATGACTACAGTGATGTCATCGCAAGGTGAAGTCTATGATCTCTCCTACATCACTTACCTAAATCTACATTTATAAACCTTTCAATGGCACACTGAAAGAAAAATCTCACTTTCACTGAAGAAGAGACATTTTCAGATGGTTTGGAGCCGCTTCTGAATTGCTGCACTGCAATCTGACACACACTCAAAGATTAACTTTTCTTTCACACCTTTACATCACAGCTGCTTCCTACTCTTTGCTTCCATGTTAGCAAACACCAGCTAACCTGCCTTAAGTGTCCCTTTACATCTGACTTCATACTGACAGAGTAAAATAGGAAACACACAGGAAGCCTGCAGTGTACACATTGACTACTGACTACTGTGAGTAGATTTGTTTGTTTATGGCCTTGGTTTGAAGCAAATAACATGGCTATTAAGTATTAATAATTACTTTAAATCAATTATAATCCATCATTATTGATATATATTTATAAATACTGAGTTTCAAATTCAGTATTGAGTTGATCGACTTAACCCCAAAAGTGTAATGTTACAGGGACGATTTGGACCTTTAAAGCCCCCCTCCAGTGTATTTTGGCATTTGTATGATATTTCCTATTTATTTGAGTCATTTCCTGACTAAGTTGATTAGCCACAGTTTACAAAAACAAATGATTAAATGATTTATTAATCAATGTTTGTCAAACCAAACCGCTGTATGTGTAGGGTCAGGTGTTGTCATGGATCTGTACTAATATAAGATCAGTCTGTGCTGATGATAAACTAGGGAAAAAAAGTTTGGAAACTTGTGTTTGGTCGATTATTTCTCTGTTGTTACAATGTTAATTGGCATTGTATTTTACATCGTTGGAAAGCCTGATTATTTACCTTCACAATGATGTCCAACTTGTGAGGATCATGCATTTGTGGGATGAGCAGCACAGCTGATTATGAACAGTGTATCCCTTCTTTTTCCAGTTTATTTAGCTATAGATCGAGCTAATTATCTAACGTTAGCTTCACTATAATACACGTGACAGACTAGGGATGTCAAGGTATCAGAAATCTATGCAACCAAAGTACGGGGTTCTCATAACGTCACACCTGAAGGAGAGCCCCAGCCGTCCTCTGGCGAACTGATCATTGATTCACTAGAAAGCATTAAGTTTACTCACCGCGCTCATCTGCTAGTGTTATTCCAGCAGACAGCAGACAGCAACACAGAGACAGGAGCTCCGCAGCTGTTAACTCAAGTCTAATAACACCCGACATGTTAAAGTACAACAAGAAGACCCGTATCCTCCCGTCACCTGCAGCTCTCTGACACAACTCTAGTAGACACTGAAGATTTTACCGACACGCCTCTTATTTGGACGCCGCACACTAACGTGCAGGCTAAACCAATGGCACACTTTCCTACAAAAAAACTACCCTATGGCTTCTCTCTTTTTCCTCTTCTCTCCTCCCCCTTCTTCTTCTCTCTCTCTCTCTCTCTCTCTCTGAAAAAAAAGTGATTCAGCTATGAGTAAAAACCTTAAGAATGTAAATGACTCATAGCCTCTGTCTCTCTCTCTCTCTCTCTCTCATATACAAAATTGCACATTGGTCTCACCGTCACTTAACAAGTAAAGTTTATGCCCTTGTATTTTATGTTTTATGTTTTCTTTGTTAATTGTCATCTGTCTGTTTTATTTGTATCTCCCTCTCTTCATACCAGACACCCTCATCCCATACATGTTTTATATCACACACACATTCCATTCACCGCTGTCCACACACACACAAATAACCACAAAACATAATGTTGCACACTTGGACACAAAGTGACTTCCAGGCAGTGCATGAGTTTAAAATAAATCTTTACTTCTTCTCTGGAAACACAGAAACACAGCACATTAGCATTGCGCGGCTACATACTGCCGATACGTCTGCTGGATGACGCATATCATAAACATTCACATTGGCTATGAACACACAATAAACATGAAATGTCTGCTTCCTGTATAATCTTAAAAACACATTCACACTGATCATGTTCTGCACACTCACAACTCACAACTCACATCTCACATCCCATATCCTAGCAGGCCTGTTGGTTACACTATAAATGTCCTCATTAGCAAACGGCTAACACTATTACACACAACATACTTCTCACAGCTTGCAACACTCCAGTTTAACCCTCATGTTTGCATTACCGCTGGTCCCTTATTCATACACATTCTTTATACATCTTTTAACTACTTTAGCTCACCTGGATAGTGCATATCAGATTAAAAATAAAACAATACATAACATATACATGAGAATGAGAATAAAACAATACATAACATATACATGAGAATGAGAATGGGGTGTGTCCAGTGTCCATCACTATGTCTAACATTACTGTGGGTCCCACAATAATACCATTCAAATAACAGCACACACCTTGGCACCATGACCTCACTTCAATTTTGAACTTGGAACATCCGAGGAATTGGTTCACAGGCAAAAAGACTTTAAGTATTCAACCACATAAACACATTACAAGCAGATATATGCCTCCTTCAAGAAACTCACACATCTGAATCTGACTTTCATAAATTAAGAACACCACAATTCAATCAAATCTTCTCCGCTCATTTCAACTCTCGACAAAGAGGGGTAGCAATTTTAATACACAAAAATATATCATTTACACACAACAACACCATCACAGATCCTGAAGGACGATTCATCATAATAAACATCACCTTACACCAACCTCTGTATGTGTCATCATACATCATACATCATGTTTTGGCTCTTACACACCGGCCCCTAATTGTTATGAAAGGCAGACATAACAATTCAAACAAAATACACAAAAAAGAGGAGCCAAATGTTACAATACACCAAGTTATGCATTTAAACTCCATGTAACAAACAGAGTTTTGTCACTGGCCTTTCAATTATGGTGGCTTTGGTCTGTCCTGACTGGTTTCCTCTGAATGGTTAGCCTCAGAAGCTTCCAGCTGCTTTCGTAGGCGAATCCTTCCTAACAACCCGACCTTTAACCTGAGGAACCAGGCAACTGATTAGGCCTGTGGGAAGACCCCCAAAAGTGCTTTAGTTTTCGAGATACCCCTACCAGAGGTAGAACAAAGCACAACAATGATTTTCATATTCTCCTAGGTCTCCCATATATGAAATGGATTCTTGTATAAAAATATTTTACTGCAAAAATGGTTAAATTGACAGATATTGTGACATAACCCATAAATAGAAAAAGCGCAAAATGAAGCCAGGCTGAATGGGAGATGGTACACCAAAGCTCATGTAATTTCATAATGCTAGCTCTGATTGATCCCAAATTTGATGTGATAATGGCCAGGGGGTTCCTCTACATGTGTAAAGAAACAGAATGTGAATATATTGATGCGTTGAGGAAATACAGTACTATAAACACATAAGTACAATAAGCGGAAGTATCAAATTTGAAGGTCTATGATGAATGTATTCATTTACTTTTAGGTAGCTTTGGCTGGGATTCTCCTAGAAACACCAATCAGGATTTTCTGGAATGGTATGACTGTGCTGAATCCAGCAATATATGATATGTAACTGTAGCAGGTATGGTCAATGGTCGACATTAAGAAATGTATCATGTGTTCCAAGCATGAAATGGGGTAAATGGCATATCTGCATTTAATAGATACTTATTAATACACTTCAATCAGGTAGACACACCAGTTATTAAAAGTTTTGTATCAACTTAAATTTAAGGAGTAAATAAATGTTCTTGATGCAATTGCAAGTAATAATTTGCACTTAAACCTTTAAGTAAGGGATAATGTACAGCGAGCCGGTCATTGTTGTGGAATAAACCCTGACAGGGTGATGCGGCAAACCCGATACAAAGCATCGCCCTGAAGGGCTTTATTTCACAACAATGACCCACTAGGTGTACATTATCCCGCTTATTACATGGCTAATTACTTCAGAAATCAATAATTTGACACAAAAACGATCCTCCAGAGTCCGAGATCAGAACTGCGCGCATAGCAACGGTCTGTTATACATAGCAACGGTCTGTTATACATAGCAACGGTCTGTTACACATTGCAACGGTCTGTTATAAAGAAATAACAGAGAGTAGAACGCCATGATTGCCCGATCAGAATCGAGTATTCAACAAAGTCATGTAATAAGTATGTATATATAACACCCAATGAAATTTTTTAAATTAAATCAA
The DNA here is from genome assembly GCF_015220745.1 of Sebastes umbrosus. NCBI lineage: Eukaryota > Metazoa > Chordata > Actinopteri > Perciformes > Sebastidae > Sebastes > Sebastes umbrosus. The sequence continues at coordinate 24,774,703 of NC_051276.1, forward strand.
TCCATTGCTCCATAAATTAATTTCTTCCTTGCACTTGTGTATTGATGAATATTATTATATTATTATTCTACATTCACTAACACAGGCTGGTCACCTGTCAACCAGTCCTCTATGGCAGTGTAAGCTCACTCCTGAAGCTTGAAGTAATCCACAGCAACTGGATCAACTCTGCTACTTAACTTATTTTAGAAGTTGCCTCAGTCTCTCCGTAAAACTGTCTCTCAGCTGCTTTGTGAATAGCTCTTAGGAAAAAACTCTTAGCTAGGAACTTTTAGGGCCAAATTTTAAAGAGAAGAAGTCAACTACTGATAACTTGAATTATGTCAGTTGGTAAAATCAGAATGAGATGGTGAGCATTTAGTAACACCTATTTCTATAGTAGTACGTAAAAATTCCGTAATGGAAAACAAAGACTTTACACACAGAGAGGACAATGATTACTTATACGACTCAACAAACCTATAAAAACCAGTAGCTTGCCAAGAATTACTGAAGAAATAGAGTTAAGATCGTATTTTGTTATTTGACCTTCCCAAGACATACTGTACAAGGTGAGAAATGAGAGAGAGAAATCAGTTTCTTTATACTTTAACATTCAACTTACATCATACTCTTTTAAGAGTTGGTCTGTCGATTCCCCAAGGTACACCATCAAACACTGAATGACAACATCTCTGGTCATGTTGATGCTTGGATTACTTGGGGCCTGGAATGACAAAAATAAACATAGTTCAAATTCTATTCAAGTAAAAATCATCCACTGACCTCAAACTGGCCAGAAGATGCAATTTTTAACACTAAGTGGCTTACATTACTGTTTAACAAACTCCTATCAAGCATCCTTAATGTGCTGTCCAAGTGACCAGTCTACTGAAACACCCGTTATTACTGAGGTTTCCAGGGAACCAACTGGGACTCCAGGAGGTCATTGGTCCCATCAAAGAAAGAGTGCATAGCACATAAACTCCCATAAAACTACAACATTTACACCTTTCTTTTTGTATGGATTAAACAAACAAGACATTACATTTTAATCAGTGAGCTCTCAATGTGCGGGTAGGCAAATTTTGTTAACTTTTGACCGTCTCCCCTTGTTTCCAGTTTTTTATGATAAGCTATGCTGCTGGTTGTAGCTTAATATTTATAGTACAGACATGTGAGTGATATCAATCTGATCATCTAACCCTTAGGGAGAATGCAAATAAGCATATTACCCAAAATGTTGTCCAATTCCTTTAAGCAGCAAGTACACAGAGCTGAGTGGCAGCTGGAGCTAAACGAGTCAAATGTATGTAGCCAAAATAAATAAATGAATAAATGACTCAATCAATACATGTCATTAAATGTAGCAAAAATAATATTAGAAATAAATGTAGCCATTAATCAATTGATAAAATGTGACATAAATTGATATTTCTTCTTTATCTTAATTTCTTCTTTAATTTATTAATTTGTTATTTTTTAGCATTTATTTTTATTGATTTTTTTTGCATTTATTACTTATTTATTTTTGCATTATTTTTTAATTTATTTTCAAATGTATATTTATTTATGTATTTATGCATTTATTTATTTCTGCACGCCTTTCCCTTTGAATTTCACCCCTTATTTATTTTCACAAACTTATTTATTTCTGTATTCTTTTCTTTATACATTTCTTTTTACATTTCTGTACCCGTACAGGCAGCGGCAAGGGGAGCAGCTAGCTAGCTAGCTAGCATATAGTCATGCACCCTGAACGCACAATGACACACGTTGAGTGACAGCCCCTTCATTTGCATAACGAGATGCATATAGAAATGTAAAAAGAAATGTGTAAAGGAAAGAATACAGAAATAAATAAGGGGTGAAATGCAAAGGGGATATTATGCATAAATAAATAAATAAATGCATAAATAAATGCACACATTTAAAAATAAATAATAAATAAATGCAAAAATAAATAAATAAAAAGAGATGTTAAAACAAACAAATAATAAATAAATGAATACATTTAAAATTTAGTGAAAATAAATACATAAATAAATTAAAGGGAAAATCAAACATAAGAGTAAATAAATAAGGGAATTAATACAAAGATAAGTAAATAGAAAAGCAAATTAAAACAGAAATATCAATTTATGTCACAGTTTATCAATTAATTAATGGCTACATTTATTTTTAATATTATTTTTGCTACATTTAATGACATTTATTTATTTGCCTATCAAGTCATTTATTTATTTATTTTTCATTTTGGCAGGTTCCGTACTCCATACAGATGTACAAAGTACAGAAAATAGTATACATTGGAGGGAGAAGAGTTCACATACTGTATATAGCACATTATTTGTGGATGACCACAGCAGACCTTTTCAATTATCATTCAGTGTTGCTTAAAATGTCTGTTTATCGCAAGTCCTAATGCAATTCAATCCAATTTTTCTACTATAAAGTCTTCTTTTATGATGGCTTTAATGTTCAGTTTTTGTTGACACGGTCATTGAATTCTTAATAAAGTACTGTATATGGGTACGTTCCAAATCTCATACTGTTTCTTTTTACTTTTAGTATTTACTGCAGCTGGCCTTACAAAGAATGTAATGTTGCCTACAGTATGCCTACAATTGGGACATACTACTTCGTCATAACATTGCACCATGAACTTTGACCCTCTTGCTCATATATCTGCTGCACAGAGGATTGTGAGTCAGAATAGCCAGAAAAGCATGCTGGCTTGCATACTGCAAAATGCGACCGGATGTAGTAGGACATCCTGGTATTTTTGGCATACTGCATTTGACATACTATTACTATATACTAAATCTTTTTCTGCCATGCTAAATAGTATGGTAGTATGGGTATTGGAACGCACAGTATGTTTTAGCACTGAGGCCATTACTATTGAAGATATTGAACTGGACTACCCTATATTCTGAGGTGTTTCTAATATTCTGACCCCCACATGTATGTAAATATGGAGTACAAAGAATTAGAAACACCCTTCAGTATAATGCAGTTCAGTACAACATCACCTTTAGCTATAACCTCAATGATAAACACATAATTGAATGTACAAATCTCTGACAAGCTCAACAAAAACTGAACATGAATATTTATTTATCTAAGAAAGTATCCACTGAGTGTATACAAACTATTTAAAAGGTGTGCAATTATTGCCTACTCTTTTTGTTGAGCGGGTAACATTATCTCATGTAGATTTAAGTAGTAAGCAAATTATCTTCCAGCAGTTTGATCACAAAATTTCTAAAAAATAATATTAACAAACATAATACTCATTGAAGGATACCTTGAGTAGGATAGCCTGCAACCTCAACCCCATGGTTCCGCCCTTGGAGTGGAAGAGGTTCAGAAGCCTGGGAGTGTATTCATCCAGCTTGGACATGAACTTTGATTCAAGGTGCACAGTTGTGATTCTGTGAAACTCATCCTGGATCTGAAAGACAAGTAATAAAACCAGCTTAAAAGCCTCAAATATTACTATTATACAATTTTATGACCTCCGTGTTTGCTGATTGTTTACCTTCTGGGTTAAATCATCTGACTGTACAACATGTTAATATAAAGTTTTGGCTAGCATACAACAATCTTCAATGTCGGTAGGTCCTCTCATGGACTTTCAGGGATTATTGAAAATGATTCCTGTTAGAAACTGTATAGCCATGTAATGCAACAAAAACTATACAATTCTGGAGTTTGATCTTGAAAATATGATCACGAAAATAATTGACAGTAACACATTTTGTATCTAAGAGCTAAATATACAAAACCACCAGTGCAGTCCTTCACAGTGGACTAGGAATATTTCTAATTAGCATGCACTTCTAACTTACTTGAGATGGCTCAAACAGAGCGGGCCATCTGGCTTTGATGTCCTCTATGCTTGGTGATTGGTTGATGATTTCGTTTCTTCTGTGTGCAAATGTTTTGGCCATTTTTTCTTTTATCACTTGGTTATTGTCCCTTTTCCCTACTTCAGTAAGCAACTGAATCCTGTCTTGTTCTTGACTTTCTTCATCCTCTCCTGCCGGGTAAGGAGGGAGGTAATTAACCTCTGCCTTTCGAGGCTTTTTTACACTCTTTGCAGGCTTCTGGTCCGCAGAGCTCTTGCGTTTCAGTGCATTGCACATCACCTCAGGAACACCGTAGCCTCGGAGTTTTGTGCGATAATTTGCCATCTTGTACTTGATGCTCTGTTGCCATCCATAGTAACCTGAGAAGGAGCCGGGTTCCTTGACACAAGGATATTTCTTGACAAGTGCCTCAGCAACATCACTTATCTGTGCACTTGATGGATAGGCCGTATATGTATATACAGTTTCAGCCAGCTTCTCCAGTATGTCTGCCTTGACCTTTGAGGTAGTCAGAAGAGTTCCATTCTTCTTGTAGTCTTCAGCAGCTCTTTCAAGGTACATCTCAGTTTCGTATGCAAACTGTGGAATGGGGAACTGCTTTGGCCATGGCTGACATCGCTCTGTGGTACTTCTCCTAGACAGGATAATGGTGTCCTGTGAAGATGACGTTCCAGAAGATGACTCTGCATTTGACAATTCAGTTGACATTTGACAGTCAGTTGACTGTTGAACAAAGGAACTGTCCGAACTGTCATCAACTGGAAGCAAGTTAAGAATAATTGGGGCAGCCTGAACAACCTTTAAGGTGTCTTTGTGTTGAATTTGGTCACTTTTATGAAGAGTAAAGTAATCTTCAAATTCTGAGTCTAAATAATGAAGACTGAACTCATCAGAAATTCCAAAGGTCTCCTTCACAACAGTTTGCAGCTCCTCCACAGTGGGCGGGATTCCTGATGGAAGTACCAACTTCTCAATTCGGTCATCAATCATCACTCGGAGCTTTGCCTCCATCTCTGCCAGCCTGACAAGAATGTGAATAGAAAAAAGTTCAATAGCATCACAAGCAGAAGCTTAAAGATGAGACAAGACATAGAGTGAATAACGTAATTAAGAGGCTGGAATGTGCCACCAGAATAGAAAAAAAATAAAAAATAGAACTAATTAATTTATTAATTAGATTGTTAATGTAATTAAAGTATATTCAAATTTGCCAATTAAAAATATTTCCTTATTCTGTATTTAATCAATAACATAATTGTAATATTAGTATTTGTTGTTTAGTATGTGTTGATACTGTACATATTACGTTAAAATTTAGTTTATAGGGTTTTGATCTGAAATCTAAAAAAAAAATTCTGAATAAACTATTATTTACAATATTACAAGAAGAAAATGTGATTAATTTGAGTAATATAAAACACATAAATTGTAACTAGGGTGTGAAAAAGTATGCACAAACCATGTGTTATCATATCTTAATTGTATGTCTATGAGAAATGAGTGATCAGTATTTCTACATTTCCTGCTGCTTTAATTCAAATTCAGGTTGGAACTACAGGGTTATTTGAAAATCACTGATAATCAAAACTGAAGCAAGTCTGCTTTCTAACCAGCAAAAGTTGAAACAAAAATGCTAGTAATAACCAAATTTTGTATTGCAAAACAAACAGTGTACAAAACTTTACACATGTATGTGAAATATTGTATCCCATCACACTGTGTATTGCATATAAGTGTGAAAAATATCTGTTGATAGATTTCAGTCAAAGACTCTTGATGCACCTGGAAAGACATTCATATTAGCTTTAATTCATGTAGCTGGTATGTTAATATACAGTCAAAAGATCACTTTCACTGTCTGTGGCATATTCTACAGATGTCTAGACACTGAAACTGTAGTAATGTTGCTGGTATGATGTCAATAAAATGTCCAACGGTCATTTTGACTGTCTATCTTTGCTGTGAACCACAGCACACGGAAAACAATAGACCAGACCAGTAATCTGTAGAAAAGACGCAGCTCTGCAGCGGAGCTACACCGGAGCTGCACACATTCTCAGTCTGTCTCAGCCCTAACTAGTTTACCGACCTCAAACACGCATTAACTAACGAGGCTCGGTGTAATGTGTCCGCATGAGCTGCAAACACTGTTTGAAAGTAACGTTACTCCAACAGAGTCAAAGTAAAAAGGGTCGGTTCGGTTCTACCATCTGAATCCTGTTGTGGCCTCATTGCACCGTGAACAGAGACATTAAACTGCGTGGCTCAGAGAGCCACCGTGAATCTGGGATTAACAGCAACCACAACATGCACTAAACACAATCACAAACTTTAGAGAGAGAGAAAGAGGAAATAAGGCACTTTCAAAATGTAATAACAAACCCTGATTAAACTACTGATTTTAGGCAACAAAAGCTGACAAGTTGGTAACTGCTTTTAACAGCTTACTTGAGAAAACGAAATGTAGTAATGTCAATGTCTCCTAATAATTAATCACCTCTGAGAGCAGGAAAGTTTGTTCCTAGATGTGCATTAACACAGGTGTAGGGTCTGGCTACTCCCTGTGCATTAACAGGTCTGGGGTCTGGCTACTTGCTGGCGTTAGCTAGCTCGTTAGTGTGGGGGAAGGGTGGAGCTCCTATGAACATGTGTAAAAGTAGATTAGCTGGTATATTAAAAGGCATTATATGTGGTATAATGTTATACCTGGGAAAGTCACATGAAATTGTGACACAGAGTCAGTCTCTCTTTAGGTCCATGCCTTTAGTGGAATCAAAGATAACAGACTGACTATGAATACAGGCCTAGCTAAAGTTAACATTAGCTAGTTGATTTTTGACTTACAGTGCAGTAAAGTTGGCATTTTTGGTAACTTGCAGTAACGTAAAACAATGTTAAACTGCTACAGCAACTTGGCTATGAATTGTTCGTTAATAACTAAAAACAGTTAAACTGGTCTTACCTTTGTGAAAACGGTCAAATGTCGGTCCCTCAATGTGTGGCAGACAATGCTGGAAGTCCATGTGGCGCCAAAATGCCTTGGGCGGAAGTGTAGTAAAGTGATTGAAACCAAAGACATCCCAATGAGTACAATTTATCAATTTTCTGCATCTTTAATGTAACTGATAAAATATAATTAAGTTCTACTCAGTGATCCACAGCTGATTTTATTCAAACAAAACTAAGTAAAATGCAATTAATAAATCATTGTAATTTGTTCAATTCAGCTCAATGTGATTCCAAACTACCCAAAGTCTTTTTTATTATGTATAAGTTACTATTATTTATTAATTAAATATTAATTAACCCCAATTCCAGTTTTTACAGTGCATAAGAGGCATTACTCATAAACCAATTACAGTTTATTATACATTTATGTTATATACTCATAATATACTTACTAGAAAATGGACATTATATTATATATTATATAGATATAAATGGATTACATGGTAATATATATTTTTTGTTTATAGTCATTCCCAACAGCCTTTACTGGCTCTAAATACAGTATATCACAGATCTGTGCTCCCAGTAGACCACAACCAGCACTGTTCCCATTAGACCACTTACACACCAAAAACTGACAAACTGACAATAACCTGATATTTTTAGGTGGAATTTCATTCATTCTCACTGTGCAATATCATTTTCCACTTGTGCAATTTAGTTAATAGTCTGTTTATTGTCAATAATGTATATACTGTCCTATTTTTATACTTCCTTCTATTTTAATGGTTCATATTTTGTTTAGCTCTTTTTTTTTTACTGTGTTAGCTGATGCATCTTGTTTTTTGCACTATCCCCTTTGCTGCACTGCACATCTCCCCACTGTGGGACTAATAAAGGAATATCTGATCTTATCTTATCTGATCACATGGTTAAGATCATATCTGCTTGTTTTACACTCTTTGCCCACCAGGTGGTTTTGTGTGCACATGAAGCCTCGAGAAATGAACCCTTTAACGAACCAATTTGCTGGAAAGCTTCAAAGCTTCATACATAGAACTCCCTAAATAGTGAGTAGGGAGTAGTGAATGATAAGAGTAGTAAACACAATGTGCCACTGTTGGCAACATGCTGCTTAGCTTAACATGTTGTTGTTGTTATTGGCGGTTGGCAAACAACGATTTGGTGCATTACCACCACATACTGGACTGGAGTGTGGAGCAATAGATTGGCAGGAAAATAAAAAAATAAAAATAATAATTAATAAAAAATTAATAATTATTAATAATAACAATAATAATATTAATTAAATTCTCTCCATTATACCTGTTGCCCTTAAGTAATTAATTAGAAGATTGTGTACTTTCTTAGATGTCTTTCCTAGCAGATTCCCCATTGTAATATTTCCATAATTTACTCCTGATATCAAATGAATGCAAAGCTGTGGATTGTTTTATGGATGTTTTAGGTTGTTTTATTATTTTATTCTCAGGTATTGTCTTATTTATTGTAGTATTTATCAACTGTACTATTTATAGATTTTAAGGGCTGAGAGGGAGCCAGGGTAAAATGCATTTCATTGCATTTTAACTGTACACTGTACTTTTAAATGCATATGACAAATAAACTTGAAACTTGAATTCCCTTCTTTCTTCGTCATATCTGTTGCACTCTATAAGAACATGCTTGACAGTTTCCGGTTTATTAAAGTGCGTGCATAGTCCAGTTGGGTGTTTGCCTATTCTATAGTGTTTTGTTTAATCCTGTATGTCCTATTTTCAGACGGGTAATGATGAGCCAGGGTTCTTCTTCTTCTTCTTTGAGGTTTATTGGCAGGTTGGCAAACAATGATTTGGTGCATTACTGCCACCAACTGGTCTGTCGTGTGGATCATTCTGGCTAATAATTACTTTATTCAAAAAAACAAATAAAAAAAGAAAAGAAACAACCTCATATTTTTACCAAACATATTAATTTGTCTGAGATACTGAAATAATGCTCTTTAACACTCATTTAGTGAGTTCTTTTGTAGAATATCTATTAAATCAAAGTGTACTTTAATCTCTTTGAGGCCTTGACTCAGATCTTTCTTCCTCATATCTCTCACAATGCAACATTACATGCTCCACCGTTTTCCTCTTATCTACCTGCATCATGTTTACCTATTTTAAATAGTGTGCCATTTAGTCCAGTGTGTCCAAATCTGAGTCTTGATATGATTGTCTCATCTCTCCTGTTCCTTCCTACACACCTCATTTCTCCCACTTTCCTTTGAACCCTGTAAAACCACAAAATCTTGGTTCAACGTACTCGTCAGATTTAACGTGAGCATGAGCAGATGAAGACAAACTGCACAATGAAGCTCAAACATCCAAGAGTAGGAACAAAAAGAAAAACACGTTTCTGAATGGAGGAACCTTTAAGTTACCTGATAAATTGGTTATATTTAACTGCTAATACACCAACATTAAAAGCTGGAAATGTGTCTATTGACTGAAATTAGCTTCCATCTCAACAACTCCTCTGATGACAGATGGAGCGTTTGTCTTTAAAAGAGAGTTCCAAATGTAGTTCACATTGTCAGCAGCTTATAGAGTTAAGAAACAACTTTAATATCATGATGATCAATGTTGACGATTCATCAAAAAACTGTCCAGCAGCCAAGAAACATGTTGTAGTATTAGAAGTGTGTTTGTATGTAGTTTGTTTCTTTTATCGAAGTTTGAATAAAATGTCAAAATGTTAGAGTTTTGGACGTTTCTGTCAGATAACACTGCCTGAAATTACAGTTAATTAATATATCAGTTAACATTAATATACTTTTTTATTGAGGACATGATGAGATGTATACACAGCAGACAGCAGATGATAACAAGACCCATTCAGCCACTTGCCTATTTTACCAGCACCTGGCTGGTGGTGGGTGCATATAGCATTTCTTCACAGTCAGGATTGCACTTGGCAGATTCCGGCTTGGCAAACATAAACTTTTCTAAAACAAATTCACTCAAACACAAAAGTAACATTTAAAGTTATTAAATATTCACACTCTAAAACATTTAGCTGTTAGCTTTAAGAGTTAGCTCAGAGTTACCTTTATAATAACTAAAGCCAGTGTGATTATATCTGCTGCCAGTTCTTTACTGTTATTTAACTGGGAAATTCCTAACAGTGCTCAGAGTTTCAAATATTTGAAACTAAATAAAATAATATACAATTGCATAAAGTGCATCTAGAAACTGTTTGTTTCTTCTTTCCCTGCTGACCTGCTGTGGAGATCCCTGATGGTGCCTCTGTTGTGCACTGTATAATGATGTAATGTATTTTGTCATACCAGTTGTTGCTGTCATGATTCAATGTTGTCTTGTTATGTGTTTGTATTCTTTATCAGACTAAAGTCCTGATGCTCAACCTTTAATGAATTTAGAGGTAGAGAAAACCATATCAACCGTTATTGCCTCATTTAACAAGCTGCATGTTTTTGGTGATGTTTTAAGGCACTACGTGATTAATACAAGTTACATTAATATTATTGTAATGAAAGCCTGAGATCTGTTGGCGTAACAGGTCGCCAGAATATTCAGAGCTCCTGTTTGGTTTGATCGTCTGAGCTTTTGGAACGAAATAATTGGCTCAATATGATCTTTTAAAAAACTCATCTCATTGTTTGCATGTCACTCTGTTGGTTGAAGTTCTATGTACCTTGTTCATTTAGGTGTTATAGTATCTTTAACAACAGTCCAGTGTGACAGAGTGAAAATTCAAACAAGTCACAATATGATATAAAAACAGCATAATAAAACAGCGAGGCAACCCCTAATAAACCCTTTAGAATATAAATACAATACTGCACTAAAAAATGTCCAGAAACAAGGCCCAGCAGGGAATCTTTGGTCATAAAGCTCCATCTAGTGGCGTGATTGGATAAGGATTAAGTGGCTTCACATGAACACTTTGTCTTCACATGAACACTTTGTCTTCACATGAGAACCTGCAGCAAAAAAAAAAAAGAATATATATATATTACATGAAGTCACATTTCTTTATCATATGCACAATATTTACAACAGAGCAGTATTTGGCTATATTTAGCTATACATTATCCTGCTTATTACACGGCTACTTCCTTAAGAAATCAATACTTTGACTCAAAAATGGTCCTCCGGAGGCCGACATTACAACTGCGCCTCTAGCAACGGTCTGTTATACATAGCAACATTAAATGATCAATAATCCCTCCAAAATACCACATTAAGACACCAAGACCTTGAGGAACACCATAGGAAAAGCCATGCTGTGATTTTTGGATCAAAAACTTTTGACATTTGGAGATTTCTGCTAGAATTGCATTGTTCTGTGATTGGATGGCAAGCAGTCCTGTTGTGTAAACTGCTCAGAAACCCCCTTATTGTCAATCTAGCTAGGAAAGTAATCTATCCTCTGAATGCTCTAGGTCTCTAGTTTGTGGCTGTAAAGTTTCATGAGGCTGTGATTATCCTAGAGGTCACCACAGGTCATTTTATACAGTGAGGTCAAGTTTAAAGAAAATGGTCTCACTACAATGAAATGTCTACCATGGGGACTAACATCATCACACATGAATACAGTTGGGCTGATTGGATCCACAAGAGTCTCAGCTTTACAGTGATACCCAATTTATGTAATTCAAGACTGTTTAGGGACCCCAGCATGCAGAAATATTCAAACACACCATTTTAGAATAGGAGACAATAACACATTTATACTGCATGCAAAAAACTGCATGTGATTATCATAAAGTGGGCATGTCTGTAAAGGGGAGACTCGTGGGTATCCATAGAACCCATTTTCATTCACATATCTAGAAGTCAGAGGTCAAGGGACCCCTTTGAAAATGGCCATGAGAGTTTTTCCTCGCCAAAATTTTGGCCAACTTTGGAGCGTTATTTAACTTTCTTCAGGAGCAAGCTAGTATGACATGATTGGTACCAATGGATTCCTTAGATTTTCATATGATATCTGTACCTCTTAAAACTGAACCTGCTACAGCCTCTGAAAGACGGTAAAGTCAGTCAGGATCACGCGGGTCTCAGAGGGTTAATAGCTCATACTGTATTAGTTTCAGCAAAATTTCTGCTCATTGAAAACATATTCCACATACTGTATCTGTGTTCTCTGAGAAGTTGTGAATAAAGTTGTAATATCTGGAGGAAAAACTTGTAATATTACGAGAGTCCGGACCTCAGTGACCCCTTAGCTGGCTACGGCCATGTCTCAGTGGTGGTAATGAGGGAGGGGCGGATTTATCCTGCTGGTCCGCGGTCTGAACCAAAGACCTCCCGCCCACGAGCTCGCTTCTCTAAGGTCCTGACTGAGCCGTCGGACAGTTTGGGGCCATCGGTGAGCGTCTGTCGGTCTAGTTTTTGCAGTGTGTTCCGCACCGTCGGCTCTAGTCTGCCCGTGTCGGAGGTGTTTTGGCTGATTCAGCACGTTGAATCGGCGGCGGAGCCCGTCGTTGAGAGAATTCAATCTGATTGGCGGTTCAGTTTAAACGAATCAGTGCACGAGGAGAGAAACGGACACGAGGAAAGCAAGCCAAAGAGTAAAGTCACACAGAAGACTCTTCTCATTTTTCATCATCTCATCTGATCATTCCAACACACGGATATTTTGACATGAGACATGAACATCTGGAATAAAGCTAAGTGGTGAGTGAGAGTGGTGTCGAAACGTCGCTTTGTTTCATGTACGTATCATAACAACGGCTTGTATATCCGCCGTTCTCGGCCTTCCTGTTTCCCTTTTTGAATGATGAATACAGACTACCGCCGCCTGCTGGTGTGGAGAGTTATTTCCTCTCACGCAGGCGCAGAACGTACATGCTAACTGGCCATCGGCTGTAGTCTTTGCGGTGTGTTCGAGTGCAACTTGTTGGCCGAGGCGACAGTTGCCGCTTGTCGGGTTGGTGTGCCTGGGTCTTCACCTTTAGGCCACCACTGCTTTTTAAACATCAGAACGAGAACCAGAGGCCTCATAAAGAAATTAAGTCTCAGTGGATTTTTTTACGACTGTAAATAGTAACATGATAAATCTTTTATCTGAGAAGACTACCGATTCTTGACATGAGGTGGTTGCTGTTAAGTATCTGTTATGTTGATGTCTGCACATTATAGATGTTAAAACAATCTATTATATAAACTTACCTTTATAACGGTATATTGTGATGAACAATACACCGTTAACAAATAGGAGCAGAATTAGAGCTGCAGCAATGATGGAAGCTCCCCATCCATCAATCCATGCTGTGACCTCCCTTTTGCAGGGCGCGTCCTCAAACAGTTTCTCTGGAACACATTACAAAAACCAAGTGTGACTCTCAGAATGTAACTGTATTTTAATTGTAGTTATAACCTACCTATGAAGATTAAAATGATATTTAAGAACATCTAAAATTATCTGCAGATAAAAACACCGGGACGAGTCTCACCAGGAACAGTGAAGTTAGCCTCAAACATGTGGTCGATGTCCTCCTGTTTGACTACACAGCAGAAGCGGTTGGTCGCGGTCCAGTTCACAATGATTTGGAGGGTGACGTCGTAGCGGTGTCTTCTCTCTGAGACCCGTGGCTCATCAGTAGGAAGGACGTTTCCATCACTGTCCTGCCACTGTAGCTTCGGCTGTGGGAACGCACCTCGAACGTCACAATTCAGCTGCACCCCGGCCTTTGTGACATCGACGATGGAGATGTAGGGCTCTGCCGCCCCTGTGAACAGAGTTAAGAATAAATTATAAACGACTGTTACAGCATTAGACATTTACTCTTCATCTCCTTCCTCTTTATAAATAGAGTGACACAGGAATGAGTCCTAAAACCCACTGCGAACACTATTTCTGACATCCTGTCTATTATCATGCCTTGATTTATACACAAGTTATTGTGCAATAAAACTCATTTTGAACTTATTTGAGTTTAAGATTTATAGAAAATATTGTTTTGGAAAACACAAAAACAAAATTGCAAACCAACCAGGCAGTCTGTCTGTCTTATTAAAAAGTCATCCTAAAAACGAATACACCAAGATTCAAATTTAGAAATAAATGAAATCATAAGCAGGCAGAGCAATAACAAGAGAAGATAATATTAATGTTAATAAAAAGCTAGGGCTGTTGTTGAAAACCTTAGTCGACTAACACTCATACAATTTTGTCGACTAATCGATTAGTTAATTTAATGGACAGATCTGTAAAAAGAATCACACTAAAGCACCACTTTAGATCTGGTGTTTACAGAGATGTGCTCACAAGTTTCTTGGAAATAAGTCATTCAGCATGAAAAAAGCATAAAAAATGACTAACCGACTAAATTAATCTTAGTCGACTGAGACCAAAACGACCGATTATGTCTAGTTCACACTACACAACTTTAGCCCTGATTTTGAGCTCCCTGACAAAAACCTAGAACACAGAAAAATCAACGTTGGCTTCTTATTAACACGGTGTGTTTCCGTGTAACGTGTCGGCGGATGCCTCTCTCATTCAGCAGCATTGTTATGTCTGTATAACGTTACACTACGATATCTCTCATCCCGTCATCCACCGCTTTTTTCTTTCTCACCGCGGACGGCCAGCAGCTCACGCACCTCGATGTCTCGCCACACTTCCACACACACTAAAGAAATCTTAGTCGGCTTGACACCAAAACGACCGATTAGTCGACTAATCGACTAAGAGGTGGCAGCCCTATAAAAAACCCGTAATCAAAACACAGATTCACACAATACAAGAAATGCAAAGCAGTAAAATGCAGAATATTCATGTTAATAGAAATATGCACTACAGGCAGTTGTGCTGCATTATTTGGCACCAACTGAAACCTGCAGAGCAGGATACAGTGCACACTATAAAATGTGACGCAATGATTGTGACCCACAATGCTCAACCTTAAAAGGATGGATAAGGATAAATCTGTTGTTTGGATGATGTCACTGATTTGCAACACAGACCAAGTATCCTGGAAGTGGGATCCCTCCTCTGTTGCTCTTCCTGAGGTTTCTTCCATTTTTTCCCTGTTAAAGGTTTTTTTTTTTTGGTGGGGAGTTTTTCCTCATCCGATGAGAGGGTCGCATTGTAAAGGACAGAGGGTGTCGTATCCTGTACAGATCGTAAAGCCCCCTGAGGCAAATTTGTGATTTTGGGCTATACAAATAAAATTGACTTGACGGATCTCATCACTGATCTGTGTGCTGAAACTTTGTCGCCCTGCGTCTGGTTATCATTCACAAAACGCTGACAATACCGTCAAAGTGCTTCATCAGGGTGACGAACAACCCCTTAAGCTCAGATACTACATCCGCGTTTAGTGGTCAGTCAGAAAATGCAGATGTAGATCAGTGACATCATCAATATCATGAAAAATGAAATTAAAAATTAAAATATGAAAATATATTTCATCATGTATACACGAGGGAGACAAAGCTTTAGCACACACGTTGTCAGTGACTCACCATCAGTTTCCCCGTATTTGTTCTTCAAAGTCGAGAACTGTGGATCACATTCTAAAAGGAAAAACAATATTTTTACACTGTGACTGTGTGGTATCATCAACATCGAATGCAGGGAACAAAAGCTGAAAGTACGACTAAAAAGGATTTTCTAATAATAATCGACTATTTCCCCGTGATTTTCGAATAGTATTTTTTTATTGGACTGCACGTCCCTAATTCGGACTAGACAAATGGACTTTGACTGGTGAAAGCGCCCTTAGACACAGACACATGGGAAAATAAGGTCCATGTTGAAAAATAACAAAGTTAGCCTTTAATACTTCATTACACATCCTACAGTGTCTGTTAAATCGTCTAAGACATGTCTGTTTTCAACCAATCAACCAATTACAGAAAGCAAAACCTGTTGTAGTGTTGATACGGGCGTGTGACTGTTGTTTTAAGACAAAGATTTAGAACCTATCCTTTAAAGCTGAAGTAGGCGAGATTGGAGCAAATATGATAAAAAAAGTTATTTTTATAAAGCGGTCGCTATATCGTGACAGTAGTACATGTAACAGGTAACTTGAAAAAAATCATGTGCCTCTGTGTCCTCCGGTGCTCCTAACGGCAACTGCAAGATTTCACAGACCGGAGGAAAACAACCAGTCAGAGGTGATCTGAGGTCTGCTGTCCATCTGCCGCTGTCAATCACTCGCGAACTCCGACCTAGCGGTCAAACTAGGCAACGCTGATCAAACATGAATTAATATTATGTTACATTAATGCCTATTTCTCGCCTCAAATGTTTTCAGAATCATCTTGTAGTGCACGGTTTAGCTGTAAAATTAGAAAGTTTGTGACGCCGCCGCCATTGTGAAATCTGGTGAAGGAACGCCAAGTACCGGTCACATGACCGGAGCACAGCCAATAGGAACGCTCTCTCAATGAAATGACCTGTGATTGGTCAAAGTCTCCCCTCACAGGCTAGATTTTCTAAAGCCTGTAAACAGAGCCATGAGGAGGTGTAGGGGTCTAGTTTTCTCTCAGAACACTTGAATTACAATATGCTGAAACGTTATTATGGAATTTTTGCCCAATGATGCCAAAAATATTCTGCCTACTGCCACTTTAACTGTTTTATGAGAGCACTCACCAACAACAAGCTCAACGTAGAATATTTGACGTGGCTGAAGACGTGGAAAATGACAGCTGTAGTTTCCACGGTCGGTCACCCTCGCATTTCTGATGATTATGGAGGCGTTGCCGTACTTCAGTTGATCTTGAAAATGTGAGACTCGACCTTTGAACGTCTCGCTCTGACCTCCTCGGCCATTGTTGTAATGAATGCCTGCATCATACAGGAACACCTCGCGTTCATCCTGCTGACCATCTTTCGTCCAGTCAAACAACTTTGACTGAATGTTCTCCTTGGTGCTGAGGGAACAGGGTAAGATGACATCACTTCCTTCTGCTGCAACCACTTTGACGACACCTGAAAGAAGAAACATATATTAATCATTATGTTTAAATAGAGAAAGTTAGAGTTAAAGCAGAAAACACATTTGCATGCCACCTCAATTACTCTGAAACACTAGTTTATAAGCATGTGAGTTTGTCAGATTATTTATGGATATTTGTCATGCTGATATAATTTAAGTATATTTAAGCTAACATGTATAAAATACCTGATGAGACACTTTAAGAGAGATGTTTTGTTTTTTGACAACTTTTAGACTGAGGGTTCAGAAGATCAGACTATTCTTCTATCGCATGTTCAAATATCACAAATTATTTCCAATGGAAAAGGTTTTCTTTGTCCTGGAGAAAAGTATATAACCTGTGAAATGTCTTCCTTCGAGGAGACACACTGCAAATGTCCCCACTGTGGGACTAATAAAGGAATATCTTATCTTATTCCTCTCTGACTTCTGGTGTCTTGTTTTGAAGGGACTATTTGTAACTTTCAGAAATGCTTCTTAACAGCGACACCTGTGGCCGTGAAATCAACGAAAGTCAGCGTCGAGCTCGCGCTTGCTCGCTCTCAATATACCTGAACCAGCATCGCTCAAAACAGTGAGGCGTCACACATCAGCTAAAACCACAATCGCATATGCGAGCGCGGCCAATTGCGGCCCGCAAGACGATATTTTGTGGCCCCCACCTTGATATGAAAGTTTAATGTTAGTGCGGCCCGCAAATTTTTTTTTTTTTTTTTTTTTTTTTTAGATATTTTTTTTCAGACTTTTTTTCAGACTTTTTTATCAGATATCTTTTTTCAGACTTTTTTTGTCCGACATTTTTCAGATATTTTTTTTCAGACTTTTTTTCAGACATTTTTCAGATATGATTTTCCGGACATTTTTTTAGATCTTATTTTTTTTCAGACTTTTTTTTCAGATATTTTTTTTCAGACTTTTTTTCAGATATTTTTTTAAGACATTTTTCAGATATTTTTTTTCAGACTTTTTTTAAGAATTTTTTTTCAGAATTTTTTTCAGAATTTTTTTTCAGACTTTTTTTCAGACTTTTTTTGTCCGACATTTTTCAGATATTTTTTTTCAGACTTTTTTTCAGATATCTTTTTTCAGACTTTTTTTGTCCGACATTTTTCAGATATTTTTTTTAAGACATTTTTCAGATATTATTTTTAAGACATTTTTCAGATATTATTTTTCAGACTTTTTTTCAGACTTTTTTTTCAGATATCTTTTTTCAGACTTTTTTTCCGACATTTTTCAGATATTTTTTTTAAGATATTTTTCAGATATTATTTTTCAGACTTTTTTTCAGACTTTTTTTTCAGATATCTTTCTTCAGACTTTTTTTGTCCGACATTTTTCAGATATTTTTTTTCAGACATTTTTCAGATATGATTTTCCGGACATTTTTTTAGATCTTATTTTTTTCAGACTTTTTTTTCAGACTTTTTTTCAGACTTTTTTTTCAGATATTATTTTCAGACTTTTTTTTCAGATATTTTTTTTCAGACTTTTTTTCAGATATTTTTTTAAGACATTTTTCAGATATTTTTTTTCAGACTTTTTTTCAGACTTTTTTTCAGACTTTTTTTCAGACTTTTTTTTCAGACTTTTTTTCAGACTTTTTTTGTCCGACATTTTTCAGATATTTTTTTTCAGACTTTTTTTCAGATATCTTTTTTCAGACTTTTTTTGTCCGACATTTTTCAGATATTTTTTTTAAGACATTTTTCAGATATTATTTTTAAGACATTTTTCAGATATTATTTTTCAGACTTTTTTTCAGACTTTTTTTTCAGATATCTTTTTTCAGACTTTTTTTGTCCGACATTTTTCAGATATTTTTTTTCAGACATTTTTCAGATATGATTTTCCGGACATTTATTTAGATCTTATTTTTTTTCAGACTTTTTTTCAGATATTTTTTTCAGACTTTTTTTGTCCGACATTTTTCAGATATTTTTTTTCAGACTTTTTTTCAGATATTTTTTTCAGACTTTTTTTGTCCGACATTTTTCAGATATTTTTTTTCAGAGTTTTTTTTCAGATATCTTTTTTC
Organism: Sebastes umbrosus; assembly: GCF_015220745.1. Taxonomy (NCBI): domain Eukaryota; kingdom Metazoa; phylum Chordata; class Actinopteri; order Perciformes; family Sebastidae; genus Sebastes; species Sebastes umbrosus. Next base: position 24,793,508 of record NC_051276.1, read on the forward strand.
AGACTTTTTTTCCGACATTTTTCAGATATTTTTTTAAGATATTTTTCAGATATTATTTTTCAGACTTTTTTTCAGACTTTTTTTTCAGATATCTTTCTTCAGACTTTTTTTGTCCGACATTTTTCAGATATTTTTTTTCAGACATTTTTCAGATATGATTTTCCGGACATTTTTTTAGATCTTATTTTTTTCAGACTTTTTTTTCAGACTTTTTTTCAGACTTTTTTTTCAGATATTATTTTCAGACTTTTTTTTCCGACATTTTTCCGATATTTTTTTTCAGACTTTTTTTCAGAAATTTTTCAGATATGATTTTCTGGACATTTTTTTAGATCTTATTTTTTTTCAGACTTTTTTATCAGATATTTTTTTTCAGACTTTTTTTGTCCGACATTTTTCAGATATTTTTTTCAGACTTTTTTTTCAGACTTTTTTCAGACTTTTTTTTCAGACTTTTTTTCAGACTTTTTTTTCAGATATTTTTTTTCAGACTTTTTTTCAGACATTTTTCAGATATGATTTTCCGGACATTTTTTTAGATGTTATTTTTTTTCAGACTTTTTTTCAGACTTTTTTTCAGATATTTTTTTCAGACTTTTTTTGTCCGACATTTTTCAGATATTTTTTTTCAGACTTTTTTTCAGACATTTTTCAGATATGATTTTCCGGACATTTTTTTAGATCTTATTTTTTTTCAGACTTTTTTTTCAGATATTTTTTTTCAGACTTTTTTTCAGATATTTTTTTAAGACATTTTTCAGATATTTTTTTTCAGACTTTTTTTCAGACTTTTTTTTCAGACTTTTTTTTCAGACTTTTTTTCAGACTTTTTTTGTCCGACATTTTTCAGATATTTTTTTTCAGATATCTTTTTTCAGACTTTTTTTGTCCGACATTTTTCAGATATTTTTTTTAAGACATTTTTCAGATATTATTTTTAAGACATTTTTCAGATATTATTTTTCAGACTTTTTTTCAGACTTTTTTTTCAGATATCTTTTTTCAGACTTTTTTTGTCCGACATTTTTCAGATATTATTTTTAAGACATTTTTCAGATATTATTTTTCAGACTTTTTTTCAGACTTTTTTTTCAGATATCTTTTTTCAGACTTTTTTTGTCCGACATTTTTCAGATATTTTTTTTCAGACATTTTTCAGATATGATTTTCCGGACATTTTTTTAGATCTTATTTTTTTTCAGACTTTTTTTCAGATATTTTTTTCAGACTTTTTTTGTCCGACATTTTTCAGATATTTTTTTTCAGACTTTTTTTCAGATATTTTTTTCAGACTTTTTTTGTCCGACATTTTTCAGATATTTTTTTTCAGAGTTTTTTTTCAGATATCTTTTTTCAGACTTTTTTTCCGACATTTTTCAGATATTTTTTTTAAGATATTTTTCAGATATTATTTTTCAGACTTTTTTTCAGACTTTTTTTTCAGATATCTTTCTTCAGACTTTTTTTGTCCGACATTTTTCAGATATTTTTTTTCAGACATTTTTCAGATATGATTTTCCGGACATTTTTTTAGATCTTATTTTTTTCAGACTTTTTTTTCAGACTTTTTTTCAGACTTTTTTTTCAGATATTATTTTCAGACTTTTTTTTTCCGACATTTTTCCGATATTTTTTTTCAGACTTTTTTTCAGAAATTTTTCAGATATGATTTTCTGGACATTTTTTTAGATCTTATTTTTTTTCAGACTTTTTTATCAGATATTTTTTTTCAGACTTTTTTTGTCCGACATTTTTCAGATATTTTTTTCAGACTTTTTTTTCAGACTTTTTTCAGACTTTTTTTTCAGACTTTTTTTCAGACTTTTTTTTCAGATATTTTTTTTCAGACTTTTTTTCAGACATTTTTCAGATATGATTTTCCGGACATTTTTTTAGATGTTATTTTTTTTCAGACTTTTTTTCAGACTTTTTTTTCAGATATTTTTTTCAGACTTTTTTTGTCCGACATTTTTCAGATATTTTTTTTCAGACTTTTTTTCAGACATTTTTCAGATATGATTTTCCGGACATTTTTTTAGATCTTATTTTTTTTCAGACTTTTTTTTCAGATATTTTTTTTCAGACTTTTTTTCAGATATTTTTTTAAGACATTTTTCAGATATTTTTTTTCAGACTTTTTTTTCAGACTTTTTTTCAGACTTTTTTTTCAGACTTTTTTTCAGACTTTTTTTGTCCGACATTTTTCAGATATTTTTTTTCAGACTTTTTTTCAGATATCTTTTTTCAGACTTTTTTTGTCCGACATTTTTCAGATATTTTTTTTAAGACATTTTTCAGATATTATTTTTAAGACATTTTTCAGATATTATTTTTCAGACTTTTTTTCAGACTTTTTTTTCAGATATCTTTTTTCAGACTTTTTTTGTCCGACATTTTTCAGATATTTTTTTTCAGACATTTTTCAGATATGATTTTCCGGACATTTTTTTAGATCTTATTTTTTTTCAGACTTTTTTTCAGATATTTTTTTCAGACTTTTTTTGTCCGACATTTTTCAGATATTTTTTTTCAGACTTTTTTTCAGATATTTTTTTCAGACTTTTTTTGTCCGACATTTTTCAGATATTTTTTTTCAGAGTTTTTTTTCAGATATCTTTTTTCAGACTTTTTTTCCGACATTTTTCAGATATTTTTTTTAAGATATTTTTCAGATATTATTTTTCAGACTTTTTTTCAGACTTTTTTTTCAGATATCTTTCTTCAGACTTTTTTTGTCCGACATTTTTCAGATATTTTTTTTCAGACATTTTTCAGATATGATTTTCCGGACATTTTTTTAGATCTTATTTTTTTCAGACTTTTTTTTCAGACTTTTTTTCAGACTTTTTTTTCAGATATTATTTTCAGACTTTTTTTTCCGACATTTTTCCGATATTTTTTTTCAGACTTTTTTTCAGAAATTTTTAAGATATGATTTTCTGGACATTTTTTTAGATCTTATTTTTTTTCAGACTTTTTTATCAGATATTTTTTTTCAGACTGTTTTTGTCCGACATTTTTCAGATATTTTTTTCAGACTTTTTTTTCAGACTTTTTTCAGACTTTTTTTTCAGACTTTTTTTCAGACTTTTTTTTCAGATATTTTTTTTCAAACTTTTTTTGTCCGACATTTTTCAGATATTTTTTTTCAGACTTTTTTTTCAGATATCTTTTTTCAGACTTTTTTTCAGATATTTTTTTAAGACATTTTTCAGATATTTTTTTTCAGACTTTTTTTCAGACTTTTTTTCAGACTTTTTTTTCAGACTTTTTTTCAGACTTTTTTTGTCCGACATTTTTCAGATATTTTTTTTCAGACTTTTTTTCAGATATCTTTTTTCAGACTTTTTTTGTCCGACATTTTTCAGATATTTTTTTTAAGACATTTTTCAGATATTATTTTTAAGACATTTTTCAGATATTATTTTTCAGACTTTTTTTGTCCGACATTTTTCAGATATTTTGTTTCAGACTTTTTTTCAGACATTTTTCAGATATGATTTTCCGGACATTTTTTTAGATCTTATTTTTTTTCAGATATTTTTTTCAGACTTTTTTTGTCCGACATTTTTCAGATATTTTTTTTCAGACTTTTTTTCAGACTTTTTTTTCAGATATCTTTTTTCAAACTTTTTTTGTCCGACATTTTTCAGATATTTTTTTTCAGACTTTTTTTTCAGATATCTTTTTTCAGACTTTTTTTGTCCGACATTTTTCAGATATTTTTTTTCAGACTTTTTTTCAGACATTTTTCAGATATTTTTTTTAAGACATTTTTCAGATATTATTTTTCAGACTTTTTTTCAGACTTTTTTTTCAGATATCTTTTTTCAGACTTTTTTTGTCCGACATTTTTCAGATATTTTTTTTCAGACATTTTTCAGATATGATTTTCCGGACATTTTTTTAGATCTTATTTTTTTTCAGACTTTTTTTCAGATATTTTTTTTAAGATATTTTTCAGATATTATTTTTCAGACTTTTTTTCAGACTTTTTTTTCAGATATCTTTTTTCAGACTTTTTTTGTCCGACATTTTTTTTCAGACTTTTTTTCAGACATTTTTCAGATATGATTTTCCGGACATTTTTTTTAGATCTTATTTTTTTCAGACTTTTTTTTCAGACTTTTTTTCAGACTTTTTTTTCAGACTTTTTTTGTCCGACATTTTTCAGATATTTTTTTTCAGACTTTTTTTCAGACATTTTTCAGATATGATTTTCCGGACATTTTTTTAGATCTTTTTTTTTTTCAGACTTTTTTTCAGACTTTTTTTTCAGACTTTTTTTGTCCGACATTTTTCAGATATTTTTTTTCAGACTTTTTTTGTCCGACATTTTTCAGATATTTTTTTTCAGACTTTTTTTTCAGACTTTTTTTCAGATATTTTTTTTCAGAGATTTTTCAGATATGATTTTCCGGACAATTTTTTAGATCTTATTTTTTTTCAGGCTTTTTTTCAGACTTTTTGTCCGACATTTTTCAGATATTTTTTTTCAAACATTTTTCAGATATGATTTTCCGGACATTTTTTTAGATCTTACTTTTTTTCAGACTTTTTTTTCAGATATTTTTTTTCAGACTTTTTTTGTCCGACATTTTTCAGATATTTTTGTTTCGGACATTTTTCAGATATTTTTTTTAAGACATTTTTCAGATATTTTTTTTCAGACTTTTTTTTCCAGACTTTTTTTCAGATATTTTTTTTCAGAGATTTTTCAGATATGATTTTCCGGACAATTTTTTAGATCTTATTTTTTTTCAGACTTTTTTTCAGACTTTTTGTCCGACATTTTTCAGATATTTTTTTTCAAACATTTTTCAGATATGATTTTCCGGACATTTTTTTAGATCTTACTTTTTTTCAGACTTTTTTTTCAGATATTTTTTTTCAGACTTTTTTTGTCCGACATTTTTCAGATATTTTTTTTCAGACTTTTTTTTCCAGACTTTTTTTCAGATATTTTTTTTCAGAGATTTTTCAGATATGATTTTCCGGACAATTTTTTAGATCTTATTTTTTTTCAGACTTTTTTTCAGACTTTTTGTCCGACATTTTTCAGATATTTTTTTTCAAACATTTTTCAGATATGATTTTCCGGACATTTTTTTAGATCTTACTTTTTTTCAGACTTTTTTTTCAGATATTTTTTTTCAGACTTTTTTTGTCCGACATTTTTCAGATATTTTTTTTCAGACTTTTTTTCAGACATTTTTCAGATATTTTTTTTAAGACATTTTTCAGATATTATTTTGCAGACTTTTTTTCAAACTTTTTTTTCAGATATCTTTTTTCAGACTTTTTTTTCAAACTTTTTTTTCAGATATCTTTTTTCAGACTTTTTTTGTCCGACATTTTTCAGATATTTTTGTTTCGGACATTTTTCAGATATTTATTTTAAGACATTTTTCAGATATTTTTTTTCAGACTTTTTTTGTCCGACATTTTTCAGATATTTTTTTTCAGACTTTTTTTCAGACATTTTTCAGATATGATTTTCTGGACATTTTTTTAGATCTTATTTTTTTTCAGACTTTTTTTTTCCGGACATTTTTCAGATATTTTTTTGTCCGACATTTTTCAGATAAATGTATAAATAGCCTCACCCAGACTCTGCCTCCAGCGGCCCCCAGGTAAATTGAGTTTGAGACCACTGCTTTAAGGTATTATGTCCCATAATTGCAATTATATTCTTTAACTTCAACATCAATGTTTTGTGTGTTTATTCAAAATGTTTCAAGTGTTACAGAACAGTGCCGAGTCACCTCATTATGACTACAGTGATGTCATCGCAAGGTGAAGTCTATGACAAAATCTCACTTTCATTGAAGAAGAGAGACATTTTCAGATGGTTTGGAGCCGCTTCTGAATTTCTGCACTGCAATCTGACACACACTCAAAGATTAACTTTTCTTTCACACCTTTATATCACAGCTGCTTCCTACTCTTTGCTTCCATGTTAGCAAACACCAGCTAACCTGCCTTAAGTGTCCCTTTACATCTGACTTCATACTGACAGAGTAAAATAGGAAACACACAGGAAGCCTGCAGTGTACGCATTGACTACTGACTACTGTGAGTAGATTTGTTTGTTTATGGCCTTGGTTTGAAGCAAATAACATGGCTAATAATTATTAATGATTACTTTAAATCAATTATAATCCATCATTATTGATATATATTTATAAATACTGAGTTTCAAATTCAGTATTGAGTTGATCGACTTAACCCCAACATTGTAATGTTACAGGGACGATTTGGACCTTTAAAGCCCCCCTCCAGTGTATTTTGGCATTTGTATGATATTTCCTATTTATTTGAGTCATTTCCTGACTAAGTTGATTAGCCACACTGTTTACAAAACAAATGATTAAATGATTTATTAATCAATGTTTGTCAAACCAAACCGCTGTATGTGTAGGGTCAGGTGTTGTCATGGATCTGTACTAATATAAGATCAGTCTGTGCTGATGATAAACTAGGAAAAAAAAGTTTGGAAACTTGTGTTTGGTGGATTATCTCTCTGTTGTTACAATGTTAATTGGCATTGTATTTTACATCGTTGGAAAGCCTGATTATTTACCTTCACAATGATGTCCAACTTGTGAGGATCATGCATTTGTGGGATGAGCAGCACAGCTGATTATGTGGGGAGCGCCCAAGAAAAATTTGCCAAAATGCTCTGCCAATGGCAAACAGTGTATCCCTTCTTTTTCCCAGTTTATTTAGCTACATATTGAGCTAATTATCTAACGTTAGCTTCACTATAATACACGTGACAGACTAGGGATGTCAAGGTATCAGAAATCTATGCAACCAAAGTACGGGGTTCTCATAACGTCACACCTGAAGGAGAGCCCCAGCCGTCCTCTGGCGAACTGATCATTGATTCACTAGAAAGCATTAAGTTTACTCACCGCGCTCATCTGCTAGTGTTATTCCAGCAGACAGCAGACAGCAACACAGAGACAGGAGCTCCGGAGCTGTTAACTCAAGTCTAATAACACCCGACATGTTAAAGTACAACAAGAAGACCCGTATCCTCCCGTCACCTGCAGCTCTCTGACACAACGGGAATTGGCGTGTATCCTCCAGCACTGGAGTCCAGGGTCTTTTATAGTTTACTTCACTCTAGTAGTCACTGAAGTTTTTACCGACACGCCTCCTTTTGGACGCCGCACACTAACGTGCAGGCTAAACCAATGGCACACTTTCCTACAAAAAAACTACCCTATGGCTTCTCTCTTTTTCCTCTTCTCTCGCTCCCCCTTCTTCTTCTTTCTCTCTCTCTCTGAAGAAAAAGTGATTCAGTTTTGAGTAAAAACCGGAAGAATGTAAATGACTCATAGCCTCTCTCTCTCTCTCTCTCTCTCTCTCTCATATACAAAATTGCACATTGGTCTCACCGTCACTTAACAAGTAAAGTTTATGCCCTTGTATTTTATGTTTTCTTTGTTAATTGTCATCTGTCTGTTTTATTTGTATCTCCCTCTCTTCATACCAGACACCCTCATCCCATACATGTTTTATATCATATCACACACACATTCCATTCACCGCTGTCCACACACACACAAATAAGCACAAAACATAATGTTGCACACTTGGACACAAAGTGACTTCCAGGCAGTGCATGAGTTTAAAATAAATCTTTACTTCTTCTCTGGAAACACAGAAACACAGCACATTAGCATTTAGACGTTTCTGTCAGATAACACTGCCTGAAATTACAGTTAATTAATATATCAGTTAACATTAATATACTTTTTTATTGAGGACATGATGAGATGTATACACAAAAAACAGCAGATGATAACAAGACCCATTCAGCCACTTGCCTATTTTACCAGCATCTGGCTCGTGGTGGGTGCATATAGCATTTCTTCACAGTCAGGATTGCACTTGGCAGATTCCGGCTTGGCAAACATAAACTTTTAAACTTTTCTAAAACAAATTCACTCAAACACAAAAGTAACATTTAAAGTTATTAAATATTCACACTCTAAAACATTTAGCTGTTAGCTTTAAGAGTTAGCTCAGAGTTACCTTTATAATAACTAAAGCCAGTGTGATTATATCTGCTGCCAGTTCTTTACTGTTATTTAACTGGGAAATTCCTAACAGTGCTCAGAGTTTCAAATATTTGAAACTAAATAAAATAATATACAATTGCATAAAGTGCATCTAGAAACTGTTTGTTTCTTCTTTCCCTGCTGACCTGCTGTGGAGATCCCTGATGGTGCCTCTGTTGTGCACTGTATAATGATGTAATGTATTTTGTCATACCAGTTGTTGCTGTCATGATTCAATGTTGTCTTGTTATGTGTTTGTATTCTTTATCAGACTAAAGTCCTGATGCTCAACCTTTAATGAATTTAGAGGTAGAGAAAACCATATCAACCGTTATTGCCTCATTTCACAAGCTGCATGTTTTTGCTGATGTTTTAAGGCACTACGTGATTAATACAAGTTACATTAATATTATTGTAATGAAAGCCTGAGATCTGTTGGCGTAACAGGTCGCCAGAATATTCAGAGCTCCTGTTTGGTTTGATCGTCTGAGCTTTTGGAACGAAATAATTGGCTCAATATGATCTTTTAAAAAACTCATCTCATTGTTTGCATATCACTCTGTTGGTTGAAGTTCTATGTACCTTGTTCATTTAGGTGTTATAGTATCTTTAACAACAGTCCAGTGTGACAGAGTGAAAATTCAAACAAGTCACAATATGATATAAAAACAGCATAATAAAACAGCGAGGCAACCCCTAATAAACCCTTTAGAATATAAATACAATACTGCACTAAAAAATGTCCAGAAACAAGGCCCAGCAGGGAATCTTTGGTCATAAAGCTCCATCTAGTGGCGTGATTGGATAAGGATTAAGTGGCTTCACATGAACACTTTGTCTTCACATGAACACTTTGTCTTCTCATGAGAACCTGCAGCAAAAAAAAAAAAGAATATATATATATTACATGAAGTCACATTTCTTTATCATATGCACAATATTTACAACAGAGCAGTATTTGGCTATATTTAGCTATACATTATCCTGCTTATTACACGGCTACTTCCTTAAGAAATCAATACTTTGACTCAAAAATGGTCCTCCGGAGGCCGACATTACAACTGCGCCTCTAGCAACGGTCTGTTATACATAGCAACATTAAATGATCAATAATCCCTCCAAAATACCACATTAAGACACCAAGACCTTGAGGAACACCATAGGAAAAGCCATGCTGTGATTTTTGGATCAAAAACTTTTGACATTTGGAGATTTCTGCTAGAATTGCATTGTTCTGTGATTGGATGGCAAGCAATCCTGTTGTGTAAACTGCTCAGAAACCCCCTTATTGTCAATCTAGCTAGGAAAGTAATCTATCCTCTGAATGCTCTAGGTCTCTAGTTTGTGGCTGTAAAGTTTCATGAGGCTGTGATTATCCTAGAGGTCACCACAGGTCATTTTATACAGTGAGGTCAAGTTTAAAGAAAATGGTCTCACTACAATGAAATGTCTACCATGGGGACTAACATCATCACACATGAATACAGTTGGGCTGATTGGATCCACAAGAGTCTCAGCTTTACAGTGATACCCAATTTATGTAATTCAAGACTGTTTAGGGACCCCAGCATGCAGAAATATTCAAACACACCATTTTAGAATAGGAGACAATAACACATTTATACTGCATGCAAAAAACTGCATGTGATTATCATAAAGTGGGCATGTCTGTAAAGGGGAGACTCGTGGGTATCCATAGAACCCATTTTCATTCACATATCTAGAAGTCAGAGGTCAAGGGACCCCTTTGAAAATGGCCATGAGAGTTTTTCCTCGCCAAAATTTTGGCCAACTTTGGAGCGTTATTTAACTTTCTTCAGGAGCAAGCTAGTATGACATGATTGGTACCAATGGATTCCTTAGATTTTCATATGATATCTGTACCTCTTAAAACTGAACCTGCTACAGCCTCTGAAAGACGGTAAAGTCAGTCAGGATCACGCGGGTCTCAGAGGGTTAATAGCTCATACTGTATTAGTTTCAGCAAAATTTCTGCTCATTGAAAACATATTCCACATACTGTATCTGTGTTCTCTGAGAAGTTGTGAATAAAGTTGTAATATCTGGAGGAAAAACTTGTAATATTACGAGAGTCCGGACCTCAGTGACCCCTTAGCTGGCTACGGCCATGTCTCAGTGGTGGTAATGAGGGAGGGGCGGATTTATCCTGCTGGTCCGCGGTCTGAACCAAAGACCTCCCGCCCACGAGCTCGCTTCTCTAAGGTCCTGACTGAGCCGTCGGACAGTTTGGGGCCATCGGTGAGCGTCTGTCGGTCTAGTTTTTGCAGTGTGTTCCGCACCGTCGGCTCTAGTCTGCCCGTGTCGGAGGTGTTTTGGCTGATTCAGCACGTTGAATCGGCGGCGGAGCCCGTCGTTGAGAGAATTCAATCTGATTGGCGGTTCAGTTTAAACGAATCAGTGCACGAGGAGAGAAACGGACACGAGGAAAGCAAGCCAAAGAGTAAAGTCACACAGAAGACTCTTCTCATTTTTCATCATCTCATCTGATCATTCCAACACACGGATATTTTGACATGAGACATGAACATCTGGAATAAAGCTAAGTGGTGAGTGAGAGTGGTGTCGAAACGTCGCTTTGTTTCATGTACGTATCATAACAACGGCTTGTATATCCGCCGTTCTCGGCCTTCCTGTTTCCCTTTTTGAATGATGAATACAGACTACCGCCGCCTGCTGGTGTGGAGAGTTATTTCCTCTCACGCAGGCGCAGAACGTACATGCTAACTGGCCATCGACTGTAGTCTTTGCGGTGTGTTCGAGTGCAACTTGTTGGCCGAGGCGACAGTTGCCGCTTGTCGGGTTGGTGTGCCTGGGTCTTCACCTTTAGGCCACCACTGCTTTTTAAACATCAGAACGAGAACCAGAGGCCTCATAAAGAAATTAAGTCTCAGTGGATTTTTTTACGACTGTAAATAGTAACATGATAAATCTTTTATCTGAGAAGACTACCGATTCTTGACATGAGGTGGTTGCTGTTAAGTATCTGTTATGTTGATGTCTGCACATTATAGATGTTAAAACAATCTATTATATAAACTTACCTTTATAACGGTATATTGTGATGAACAATACACCGTTAACAAATAGGAGCAGAATTAGAGCTGCAGCAATGATGGAAGCTCCCCATCCATCAATCCATGCTGTGACCTCCCTTTTGCAGGGCGCGTCCTCAAACAGTTTCTCTGGAACACATTACAAAAACCAAGTGTGACTCTCAGAATGTAACTGTATTTTAATTGTAGTTATAACCTACCTATGAAGATTAAAATGATATTTAAGAACATCTAAAATTATCTGCAGATAAAAACACCGGGACGAGTCTCACCAGGAACAGTGAAGTTAGCCTCAAACATGTGGTCGATGTCCTCCTGTTTGACTACACAGCAGAAGCGGTTGGTCGCGGTCCAGTTCACAATGATTTGGAGGGTGACGTCGTAGCGGTGTCTTCTCTCTGAGACCCGTGGCTCATCAGTAGGAAGGACGTTTCCATCACTGTCCTGCCACTGTAGCTTCGGCTGTGGGAACGCACCTCGAACGTCACAATTCAGCTGCACCCCGGCCTTTGTGACATCGACGATGGAGATGTAGGGCTCTGCCGCCCCTGTGAACAGAGTTAAGAATAAATTATAAACGACTGTTACAGCATTAGACATTTACTCTTCATCTCCTTCCTCTTTATAAATAGAGTGACACAGGAATGAGTCCTAAAACCCACTGCGAACACTATTTCTGACATCCTGTCTATTATCATGCCTTGATTTATACACAAGTTATTGTGCAATAAAACTCATTTTGAACTTATTTGAGTTTAAGATTTATAGAAAATATTGTTTTGGAAAACACAAAAACAAAATTGCAAACCAACCAGGCAGTCTGTCTGTCTTATTAAAAAGTCATCCTAAAAACGAATACACCAAGATTCAAATTTAGAAATAAATGAAATCATAAGCAGGCAGAGCAATAACAAGAGAAGATAATATTAATGTTAATAAAAAGCTAGGGCTGTTGTTGAAAACCTTAGTCGACTAACACTCATACAATTTTGTCGACTAATCGATTAGTTAATTTAATGGACAGATCTGTAAAAAGAATCACACTAAAGCACCACTTTAGATCTGGTGTTTACAGAGATGTGCTCACAAGTTTCTTGGAAATAAGTCATTCAGCATGAAAAAAGCATAAAAAATGACTAACCGACTAAATTAATCTTAGTCGACTGAGACCAAAACGACCGATTATGTCTAGTTCACACTACACAACTTTAGCCCTGATTTTGAGCTCCCTGACAAAAACCTAGAACACAGAAAAATCAACGTTGGCTTCTTATTAACACGGTGTGTTTCCGTGTAACGTGTCGGCGGATGCCTCTCTCATTCAGCAGCATTGTTATGTCTGTATAACGTTACACTACGATATCTCTCATCCCGTCATCCACCGCTTTTTTCTTTCTCACCGCGGACGGCCAGCAGCTCACGCACCTCGATGTCTCGCCACACTTCCACACACACTAAAGAAATCTTAGTCGGCTTGACACCAAAACGACCGATTAGTCGACTAATCGACTAAGAGGTGGCAGCCCTATAAAAAACCCGTAATCAAAACACAGATTCACACAATACAAGAAATGCAAAGCAGTAAAATGCAGAATATTCATGTTAATAGAAATATGCACTACAGGCAGTTGTGCTGCATTATTTGGCACCAACTGAAACCTGCAGAGCAGGATACAGTGCACACTATAAAATGTGACGCAATGATTGTGACCCACAATGCTCAACCTTAAAAGGATGGATAAGGATAAATCTGTTGTTTGGATGATGTCACTGATTTGCAACACAGACCAAGTATCCTGGAAGTGGGATCCCTCCTCTGTTGCTCTTCCTGAGGTTTCTTCCATTTTTTCCCTGTTAAAGGTTTTTTTTTTTGGTGGGGAGTTTTTCCTCATCCGATGAGAGGGTCGCATTGTAAAGGACAGAGGGTGTCGTATCCTGTACAGATCGTAAAGCCCCCTGAGGCAAATTTGTGATTTTGGGCTATACAAATAAAATTGACTTGACGGATCTCATCACTGATCTGTGTGCTGAAACTTTGTCGCCCTGCGTCTGGTTATCATTCACAAAACGCTGACAATACCGTCAAAGTGCTTCATCAGGGTGACGAACAACCCCTTAAGCTCAGATACTACATCCGCGTTTAGTGGTCAGTCAGAAAATGCAGATGTAGATCAGTGACATCATCAATATCATGAAAAATGAAATTAAAAATTAAAATATGAAAATATATTTCATCATGTATACACGAGGGAGACAAAGCTTTAGCACACACGTTGTCAGTGACTCACCATCAGTTTCCCCGTATTTGTTCTTCAAAGTCGAGAACTGTGGATCACATTCTAAAAGGAAAAACAATATTTTTACACTGTGACTGTGTGGTATCATCAACATCGAATGCAGGGAACAAAAGCTGAAAGTACGACTAAAAAGGATTTTCTAATAATAATCGACTATTTCCCCGTGATTTTCGAATAGTATTTTTTTATTGGACTGCACGTCCCTAATTCGGACTAGACAAATGGACTTTGACTGGTGAAAGCGCCCTTAGACACAGACACATGGGAAAATAAGGTCCATGTTGAAAAATAACAAAGTTAGCCTTTAATACTTCATTACACATCCTACAGTGTCTGTTAAATCGTCTAAGACATGTCTGTTTTCAACCAATCAACCAATTACAGAAAGCAAAACCTGTTGTAGTGTTGATACGGGCGTGTGACTGTTGTTTTAAGACAAAGATTTAGAACCTATCCTTTAAAGCTGAAGTAGGCGAGATTGGAGCAAATATGATAAAAAAAGTTATTTTTATAAAGCGGGTCGCTATATCGTGACAGTAGTACATGTAACAGGTAACTTGAAAAAAATCATGTGCCTCTGTGTCCTCCGGTGCTCCTAACGGCAACTGCAAGATTTCACAGACCGGAGGAAAACAACCAGTCAGAGGTGATCTGAGGTCTGCTGTCCATCTGCCGCTGTCAATCACTCGCGAACTCCGACCTAGCGGTCAAACTAGGCAACGCTGATCAAACATGAATTAATATTATGTTACATTAATGCCTATTTCTCGCCTCAAATGTTTTCAGAATCATCTTGTAGTGCACGGTTTAGCTGTAAAATTAGAAAGTTTGTGACGCCGCCGCCATTGTGAAATCTGGTGAAGGAACGCCAAGTACCGGTCACATGACCGGAGCACAGCCAATAGGAACGCTCTCTCAATGAAATGACCTGTGATTGGTCAAAGTCTCCCCTCACAGGCTAGATTTTCTAAAGCCTGTAAACAGAGCCATGAGGAGGTGTAGGGGTCTAGTTTTCTCTCAGAACACTTGAATTACAATATGCTGAAACGTTATTATGGAATTTTTGCCCAATGATGCCAAAAATATTCTGCCTACTGCCACTTTAACTGTTTTATGAGAGCACTCACCAACAACAAGCTCAACGTAGAATATTTGACGTGGCTGAAGACGTGGAAAATGACAGCTGTAGTTTCCACGGTCGGTCACCCTCGCATTTCTGATGATTATGGAGGCGTTGCCGTACTTCAGTTGATCTTGAAAATGTGAGACTCGACCTTTGAACGTCTCGCTCTGACCTCCTCGGCCATTGTTGTAATGAATGCCTGCATCATACAGGAACACCTCGCGTTCATCCTGCTGACCATCTTTCGTCCAGTCAAACAACTTTGACTGAATGTTCTCCTTGGTGCTGAGGGAACAGGGTAAGATGACATCACTTCCTTCTGCTGCAACCACTTTGACGACACCTGAAAGAAGAAACATATATTAATCATTATGTTTAAATAGAGAAAGTTAGAGTTAAAGCAGAAAACACATTTGCATGCCACCTCAATTACTCTGAAACACTAGTTTATAAGCATGTGAGTTTGTCAGATTATTTATGGATATTTGTCATGCTGATATAATTTAAGTATATTTAAGCTAACATGTATAAAATACCTGATGAGACACTTTAAGAGAGATGTTTTGTTTTTTGACAACTTTTAGACTGAGGGTTCAGAAGATCAGACTATTCTTCTATCGCATGTTCAAATATCACAAATTATTTCCAATGGAAAAGGTTTTCTTTGTCCTGGAGAAAAGTATATAACCTGTGAAATGTCTTCCTTCGAGGAGACACACTGCAAATGTCCCCACTGTGGGACTAATAAAGGAATATCTTATCTTATTCCTCTCTGACTTCTGGTGTCTTGTTTTGAAGGGACTATTTGTAACTTTCAGAAATGCTTCTTAACAGCGACACCTGTGGCCGTGAAATCAACGAAAGTCAGCGTCGAGCTCGCGCTTGCTCGCTCTCAATATACCTGAACCAGCATCGCTCAAAACAGTGAGGCGTCACACATCAGCTAAAACCACAATCGCATATGCGAGCGCGGCCAATTGCGGCCCGCAAGACGATATTTTGTGGCCCCCACCTTGATATGAAAGTTTAATGTTAGTGCGGCCCGCAAATTTTTTTTTTTTTTTTTTTTTTTTTTTAGATATTTTTTTTCAGACTTTTTTTCAGACTTTTTTATCAGATATCTTTTTTCAGACTTTTTTTGTCCGACATTTTTCAGATATTTTTTTTCAGACTTTTTTTCAGACATTTTTCAGATATGATTTTCCGGACATTTTTTTAGATCTTATTTTTTTTCAGACTTTTTTTTCAGATATTTTTTTTCAGACTTTTTTTCAGATATTTTTTTAAGACATTTTTCAGATATTTTTTTTCAGACTTTTTTTCAGACTTTTTTTTCAGACTTTTTTTCAGACTTTTTTTTCAGACTTTTTTTCAGACTTTTTTTGTCCGACATTTTTCAGATATTTTTTTTCAGACTTTTTTTCAGATATCTTTTTTCAGACTTTTTTTGTCCGACATTTTTCAGATATTTTTTTTAAGACATTTTTCAGATATTATTTTTAAGACATTTTTCAGATATTATTTTTCAGACTTTTTTTCAGACTTTTTTTTCAGATATCTTTTTTCAGACTTTTTTTCCGACATTTTTCAGATATTTTTTTAAGATATTTTTCAGATATTATTTTTCAGACTTTTTTTCAGACTTTTTTTTCAGATATCTTTCTTCAGACTTTTTTTGTCCGACATTTTTCAGATATTTTTTTTCAGACATTTTTCAGATATGATTTTCCGGACATTTTTTTAGATCTTATTTTTTTCAGACTTTTTTTTCAGACTTTTTTTCAGACTTTTTTTTCAGATATTATTTTCAGACTTTTTTTTCAGATATTTTTTTTCAGACTTTTTTTCAGATATTTTTTTAAGACATTTTTCAGATATTTTTTTTCAGACTTTTTTTCAGACTTTTTTTTCAGACTTTTTTTCAGACTTTTTTTTCAGACTTTTTTTCAGACTTTTTTTGTCCGACATTTTTCAGATATTTTTTTTCAGACTTTTTTTCAGATATCTTTTTTCAGACTTTTTTTGTCCGACATTTTTCAGATATTTTTTTTAAGACATTTTTCAGATATTATTTTTAAGACATTTTTCAGATATTATTTTTCAGACTTTTTTTCAGACTTTTTTTTCAGATATCTTTTTTCAGACTTTTTTTGTCCGACATTTTTCAGATATTTTTTTTCAGACATTTTTCAGATATGATTTTCCGGACATTTATTTAGATCTTATTTTTTTTCAGACTTTTTTTCAGATATTTTTTTCAGACTTTTTTTGTCCGACATTTTTCAGATATTTTTTTTCAGACTTTTTTTCAGATATTTTTTTCAGACTTTTTTTGTCCGACATTTTTCAGATATTTTTTTTCAGAGTTTTTTTTCAGATATCTTTTTTCAGACTTTTTTTCCGACATTTTTCAGATATTTTTTTTAAGATATTTTTCAGATATTATTTTTCAGACTTTTTTTCAGACTTTTTTTTCAGATATCTTTCTTCAGACTTTTTTGTCCGACATTTTTCAGATATTTTTTTTCAGACATTTTTCAGATATGATTTTCCGGACATTTTTTTAGATCTTATTTTTTTCAGACTTTTTTTTCAGACTTTTTTTCAGACTTTTTTTTCAGATATTATTTTCAGACTTTTTTTTCCGACATTTTTCCGATATTTTTTTTTCAGACTTTTTTTCAGAAATTTTTCAGATATGATTTTCTGGACATTTTTTTAGATCTTATTTTTTTTCAGACTTTTTTATCAGATATTTTTTTTCAGACTTTTTTTGTCCGACATTTTTCAGATATTTTTTTCAGACTTTTTTTCAGACTTTTTTCAGACTTTTTTTTCAGACTTTTTTTCAGACTTTTTTTTCAGATATTTTTTTTCAGACTTTTTTTCAGACATTTTTCAGATATGATTTTCCGGACATTTTTTTAGATGTTATTTTTTTTTCAAACTTTTTTTCAGACTTTTTTTTCAGATATTTTTTTCAGACTTTTTTTGTCCGACATTTTTCAGATATTTTTTTTCAGACTTTTTTTCAGACATTTTTCAGATATGATTTTCCGGACATTTTTTTAGATCTTATTTTTTTTCAGACTTTTTTTTCAGATATTTTTTTTCAGACTTTTTTTCAGATATTTTTTTAAGACATTTTTCAGATATTTTTTTTCAGACTTTTTTTCAGACTTTTTTTTCAGACTTTTTTTTCAGACTTTTTTTCAGACTTTTTTTGTCCGACATTTTTCAGATATTTTTTTTCAGACTTTTTTTCAGATATCTTTTTTCAGACTTTTTTTGTCCGACATTTTTCAGATATTTTTTTTAAGACATTTTTCAGATATTATTTTTAAGACATTTTTCAGATATTATTTTTCAGACTTTTTTTCAGACTTTTTTTTCAGATATCTTTTTTCAGACTTTTTTTGTCCGACATTTTTCAGATATTATTTTTAAGACATTTTTCAGATATTATTTTTCAGACTTTTTTTCAGACTTTTTTTTCAGATATCTTTTTTCAGACTTTTTTTGTCCGACATTTTTCAGATATTTTTTTTCAGACATTTTTCAGATATGATTTTCCGGACATTTTTTTAGATCTTATTTTTTTTCAGACTTTTTTTCAGATATTTTTTTCAGACTTTTTTTGTCCGACATTTTTCAGATATTTTTTTTCAGACTTTTTTTCAGATATTTTTTTCAGACTTTTTTTGTCCGACATTTTTCAGATATTTTTTTTCAGAGTTTTTTTTTCAGATATCTTTTTTCAGACTTTTTTTCCGACATTTTTCAGATATTTTTTTTAAGATATTTTTCAGATATTATTTTTCAGACTTTTTTTCAGACTTTTTTTTCAGATATCTTTCTTCAGACTTTTTTTGTCCGACATTTTTCAGATATTTTTTTTCAGACATTTTTCAGATATGATTTTCCGGACATTTTTTTAGACCTTATTTTTTTCAGACTTTTTTTTCAGACTTTTTTTCAGACTTTTTTTTCAGATATTATTTTCAGACTTTTTTTTCCGACATTTTTCCGATATTTTTTTTCAGACTTTTTTTCAGAAATTTTTCAGATATGATTTTCTGGACATTTTTTTAGATCTTATTTTTTTTCAGACTTTTTTATCAGATATTTTTTTTCAGACTGTTTTTGTCCGACATTTTTCAGATATTTTTTTCAGACTTTTTTTTCAGACTTTTTTCAGACTTTTTTTTCAGACTTTTTTTCAGACTTTTTTTTCAGATATTTTTTTTCAAACTTTTTTTGTCCGACATTTTTTCAGATATTTTTTTTCAGAGTTTTTTTTCAGATATCTTTTTTCAGACTTTTTTTCAGATATTTTTTTAAGACATTTTTCAGATATTTTTTTTCAGACTTTTTTTCAGACTTTTTTTCAGACTTTTTTTGTCCGACATTTTTCAGATATTTTTTTTCAGAGTTTTTTTTCAGATATCTTTTTTCAGACTTTTTTTCCGACATTTTTCAGATATTTTTTTTAAGATATTTTTCAGATATTATTTTTCAGACTTTTTTTCAGACTTTTTTTTCAGATATCTTTCTTCAGACTTTTTTTGTCCGACATTTTTCAGATATTTTTTTTCAGACATTTTTCAGATATGATTTTCCGGACATTTTTTTTAGATCTTATTTTTTTCAGACTTTTTTTTCAGACTTTTTTTCAGACTTTTTTTTCAGATATTATTTTCAGACTTTTTTTTCCGACATTTTTCCGATATTTTTTTTCAGACTTTTTTTCAGAAATTTTTCAGATATGATTTTCTGGACATTTTTTTAGATCTTATTTTTTTTCAGACTTTTTTATCAGATATTTTTTTTCAGACTGTTTTTGTCCGACATTTTTCAGATATTTTTTTCAGACTTTTTTTCAGACTTTTTTCAGACTTTTTTTTCAGACTTTTTTTCAGACTTTTTTTTCAGATATTTTTTTTCAAACTTTTTTTGTCCGACATTTTTCAGATATTTTTTTTCAGACTTTTTTTTCAGATATCTTTTTTCAGACTTTTTTTCAGATATTTTTTTAAGACATTTTTCAGATATTTTTTTTCAGACTTTTTTTCAGACTTTTTTTCAGACTTTTTTTGTCCGACATTTTTCAGATATTTTTTTTCAGACTTTTTTTCAGATATCTTTTTTCAGACTTTTTTTGTCCGACATTTTTCAGATATTTTTTTTAAGACATTTTTCAGATATTATTTTTAAGACATTTTTCAGATATTATTTTTCAGACTTTTTTTGTCCGACATTTTTCAGATATTTTGTTTCAGACTTTTTTTCAGACATTTTTCAGATATGATTTTCTGGACATTTTTTTAGATCTTATTTTTTTTCAGATATTTTTTTCAGACTTTTTTTGTCCGACATTTTTCAGATATTTTTTTTCAGACTTTTTTTCAGACTTTTTTTTCAGATATCTTTTTTCAAACTTTTTTTGTCCGACATTTTTCAGATATTTTTTTTCAGACTTTTTTTTCAGATATCTTTTTTCAGACTTTTTTTGTCCGACATTTTTCAGATATTTTTTTTCAGACTTTTTTTCAGACATTTTTCAGATATTTTTTTAAGACATTTTTCAGATATTATTTTTCAGACTTTTTTTCAGACTTTTTTTTCAGATATCTTTTTTCAGACTTTTTTTGTCCGACATTTTTCAGATATTTTTTTTCAGACATTTTTCAGATATGATTTTCCGGACATTTTTTTAGATCTTATTTTTTTTCAGACTTTTTTTCAGATATTTTTTTTAAGATATTTTTCAGATATTATTTTTCAGACTTTTTTTCAGACTTTTTTTTCAGATATCTTTTTTCAGACTTTTTTTGTCCGACATTTTTTTTCAGACTTTTTTTCAGACATTTTTCAGATATGATTTTCCGGACATTTTTTTTAGATCTTATTTTTTTCAGACTTTTTTTTCAGACTTTTTTTCAGACTTTTTTTTCAGACTTTTTTTGTCCGACATTTTTCAGATATTTTTTTTCAGACTTTTTTTCAGACATTTTTCAGATATGATTTTCTGGACATTTTTTTAGATCTTTTTTTTTTTCAGACTTTTTTTCAGACTTTTTTTTCAGACTTTTTTTGTCCGACATTTTTCAGATATTTTTTTTCAGACTTTTTTTGTCCGACATTTTTCAGATATTTTTTTTCAGACTTTTTTTTCAGACTTTTTTTCAGATATTTTTTTTCAGAGATTTTTCAGATATGATTTTCCGGACAATTTTTTAGATCTTATTTTTTTTCAGGCTTTTTTTCAGACTTTTTGTCCGACATTTTTCAGATATTTTTTTTCAAACATTTTTCAGATATGATTTTCCGGACATTTTTTTAGATCTTACTTTTTTTCAGACTTTTTTTTCAGATATTTTTTTTCAGACTTTTTTTGTCCGACATTTTTCAGATATTTTTGTTTCGGACATTTTTCAGATATTTTTTTTAAGACATTTTTCAGATATTTTTTTTCAGACTTTTTTTTCCAGACTTTTTTTCAGATATTTTTTTTCAGAGATTTTTCAGATATGATTTTCCGGACAATTTTTTAGATCTTATTTTTTTTCAGACTTTTTTTCAGACTTTTTGTCCGACATTTTTCAGATATTTTTTTTCAAACATTTTTCAGATATGATTTTCCGGACATTTTTTTAGATCTTACTTTTTTTCAGACTTTTTTTTCAGATATTTTTTTTCAGACTTTTTTTGTCCGACATTTTTCAGATATTTTTTTTCAGACTTTTTTTCAGACATTTTTCAGATATTTTTTTTAAGACATTTTTCAGATATTATTTTGCAGACTTTTTTTCAAACTTTTTTTTCAGATATCTTTTTTCAGACTTTTTTTCAAACTTTTTTTTCAGATATCTTTTTTCAGACTTTTTTTGTCCGACATTTTTCAGATATTTTTGTTTCGGACATTTTTCAGATATTTATTTTAAGACATTTTTCAGATATTTTTTTTCAGACTTTTTTTGTCCGACATTTTTCAGATATTTTTTTTCAGACTTTTTTTCAGACATTTTTCAGATATGATTTTCTGGACATTTTTTTAGATCTTATTTTTTTTCAGACTTTTTTTTTCCGGACATTTTTCAGATATTTTTTTGTCCGACATTTTTCAGATAAATGTATAAATAGCCTCACCCAGACTCTGCCTCCAGCGGCCCCCAGGTAAATTGAGTTTGAGACCACTGCTTTAAGGTATTATGTCCCATAATTGCAATTATATTCTTTAACTTCAACATCAATGTTTTGTGTGTTTATTCAAAATGTTTCAAGTGTTACAGAACAGTGCCGAGTCACCTCATTATGACTACAGTGATGTCATCGCAAGGTGAAGTCTATGACAAAATCTCACTTTCATTGAAGAAGAGAGACATTTTCAGATGGTTTGGAGCCGCTTCTGAATTTCTGCACTGCAATCTGACACACACTCAAAGATTAACTTTTCTTTCACACCTTTATATCACAGCTGCTTCCTACTCTTTGCTTCCATGTTAGCAAACACCAGCTAACCTGCCTTAAGTGTCCCTTTACATCTGACTTCATACTGACAGAGTAAAATAGGAAACACACAGGAAGCCTGCAGTGTACACATTGACTACTGACTACTGTGAGTAGATTTGTTTGTTTATGGCCTTGGTTTGAAGCAAATAACATGGCTAATAATTATTAATGATTACTTTAAATCAATTATAATCCATCATTATTGATATATATTTATAAATACTGAGTTTCAAATTCAGTATTGAGTTGATCGACTTAACCCCAACATTGTAATGTTACAGGGACGATTTGGACCTTTAAAGCCCCCCTCCAGTGTATTTTGGCATTTGTATGATATTTCCTATTTATTTGAGTCATTTCCTGACTAAGTTGATTAGCCACACTGTTTACAAAACAAATGATTAAATGATTTATTAATCAATGTTTGTCAAACCAAACCGCTGTATGTGTAGGGTCAGGTGTTGTCATGGATCTGTACTAATATAAGATCAGTCTGTGCTGATGATAAACTAGGAAAAAAAAGTTTGGAAACTTGTGTTTGGTGGATTATCTCTCTGTTGTTACAATGTTAATTGGCATTGTATTTTACATCGTTGGAAAGCCTGATTATTTACCTTCACAATGATGTCCAACTTGTGAGGATCATGCATTTGTGGGATGAGCAGCACAGCTGATTATGTGGGGAGCGCCCAAGAAAAATTTGCCAAAATGCTCTGCCAATGGCAAACAGTGTATCCCTTCTTTTTCCCAGTTTATTTAGCTACATATTGAGCTAATTATCTAACGTTAGCTTCACTATAATACACGTGACAGACTAGGGATGTCAAGGTATCAGAAATCTATGCAACCAAAGTACGGGGTTCTCATAACGTCACACCTGAAGGAGAGCCCCAGCCGTCCTCTGGCGAACTGATCATTGATTCACTAGAAAGCATTAAGTTTACTCACCGCGCTCATCTGCTAGTGTTATTCCAGCAGACAGCAGACAGCAACACAGAGACAGGAGCTCCGGAGCTGTTAACTCAAGTCTAATAACACCCGACATGTTAAAGTACAACAAGAAGACCCGTATCCTCCCGTCACCTGCAGCTCTCTGACACAACGGGAATTGGCGTGTATCCTCCAGCACTGGAGTCCAGGGTCTTTTATAGTTTACTTCACTCTAGTAGTCACTGAAGTTTTTACCGACACGCCTCCTTTTGGACGCCGCACACTAACGTGCAGGCTAAACCAATGGCACACTTTCCTACAAAAAAACTACCCTATGGCTTCTCTCTTTTTCCTCTTCTCTCGCTCCCCCTTCTTCTTCTTTCTCTCTCTCTCTGAAGAAAAAGTGATTCAGTTTTGAGTAAAAACCGGAAGAATGTAAATGACTCATAGCCTCTCTCTCTCTCTCTCTCTCTCTCTCATATACAAAATTGCACATTGGTCTCACCGTCACTTAACAAGTAAAGTTTATGCCCTTGTATTTTATGTTTTCTTTGTTAATTGTCATCTGTCTGTTTTATTTGTATCTCCCTCTCTTCATACCAGACACCCTCATCCCATACATGTTTTATATCATATCACACACACATTCCATTCACCACTGTCCACACACACACAAATAAGCACAAAACATAATGTTGCACACTTGGACACAAAGTGACTTCCAGGCAGTGCATGAGTTTAAAATAAATCTTTACTTCTTCTCTGGAAACACAGAAACACAGCACATTAGCATTTAGACGTTTCTGTCAGATAACACTGCCTGAAATTACAGTTAATTAATATATCAGTTAACATTAATATACTTTTTTATTGAGGACATGATGAGATGTATACACAGCAGACAGCAGATGATAACAAGACCCATTCAGCCACTTGCCTATTTTACCAGCATCTGGCTCGTGGTGGGTGCATATAGCATTTCTTCACAGTCAGGATTGCACTTGGCAGATTCCGGCTTGGCAAACATAAACTTTTAAACTTTTCTAAAACAAATTCACTCAAACACAAAAGTAACATTTAAAGTTATTAAATATTCACACTCTAAAACATTTAGCTGTTAGCTTTAAGAGTTAGCTCAGAGTTACCTTTATAATAACTAAAGCCAGTGTGATTATATCTGCTGCCAGTTCTTTACTGTTATTTAACTGGGAAATTCCTAACAGTGCTCAGAGTTTCAAATATTTGAAACTAAATAAAATAATATACAATTGCATAAAGTGCATCTAGAAACTGTTTGTTTCTTCTTTCCCTGCTGACCTGCTGTGGAGATCCCTGATGGTGCCTCTGTTGTGCACTGTATAATGATGTAATGTATTTTGTCATACCAGTTGTTGCTGTCATGATTCAATGTTGTCTTGTTATGTGTTTGTATTCTTTATCAGACTAAAGTCCTGATGCTCAACCTTTAATGAATTTAGAGGTAGAGAAAACCATATCAACCGTTATTGCCTCATTTCACAAGCTGCATGTTTTTGCTGATGTTTTAAGGCACTACGTGATTAATACAAGTTACATTAATATTATTGTAATGAAAGCCTGAGATCTGTTGGCGTAACAGGTCGCCAGAATATTCAGAGCTCCTGTTTGGTTTGATCGTCTGAGCTTTTGGAACGAAATAATTGGCTCAATATGATCTTTTAAAAAACTCATCTCATTGTTTGCATGTCACTCTGTTGGTTGAGGTTCTATGTACCTTGTTCATTTAGGTGTTATAGTATCTTTAACAACAGTCCAGTGTGACAGAGTGAAAATTCAAACAAGTCACAATATGATATAAAAACAGCATAATAAAACAGCGAGGCAACCCCTAATAAACCCTTTAGAATATAAATACAATACTGCACTAAAAAATGTCCAGAAAGAAGGCCCAGCAGGGAATCTTTGGTCATAAAGCTCCATCTAGTGGCGTGATTGGATAAGGATTAAGTGGCTTCACATGAACACTTTGTCTTCACATGAACACTTTGTCTTCTCATGAGAACCTGCAGCAAAAAAAGAAAAGAATATATATATATTACATGAAGTCACATTTCTTTATCATATGCACAATATTTACAACAGAGCAGTATTTGGCTATATTTAGCTATACATTATCCTGCTTATTACACGGCTACTTCCTTAAGAAATCAATACTTTGACTCAAAAATGGTCCTCCGGAGGCCGACATTACAACTGCGCCCCTAGCAACGGTCTGTTATACATAGCAACATTAAATGATCAATAATCCCTCCAAAATACCACATTAAGACACCAAGACCTTGAGGAACACCATAGGAAAAGCCATGCTGTGATTTTTGGATCAAAAACTTTTGACATTTGGAGATTTCTGCTAGAATTGCATTGTTCTGTGATTGGATGGCAAGCAGTCCTGTTGTGTAAACTGCTCAGAAACCCCCTTATTGTCAATCTAGCTAGGAAAGTAATCTATCCTCTGAATGCTCTAGGTCTCTAGTTTGTGGTTGTAAAGTTTCATGAGGCTGTGATTATCCTAGAGGTCACCACAGGTCATTTTATACAGTGAGGTCAAGTTTAAAGAAAATGGTCTCACTACAATGAAATGTCTACCATGGGGACTAACATCATCACACATGAATACAGTTGGGCTGATTGGATCCACAAGAGTCTCAGCTTTACAGTGATACCCAATTTATGTAATTCAAGACTGTTTAGGGACCCCAGCATGCAGAAATATTCAAACACACCATTTTAGAATAGGAGACAATAACACATTTATACTGCATGCAAAAAACTGCATGTGATTATCATAAAGTGGGCATGTCTGTAAAGGGGAGACTCGTGGGTATCCATAGAACCCATTTTCATTCACATATCTAGAAGTCAGAGGTCAAGGGACCCTTTTGAAAATGGCCATGAGAGTTTTTCCTCGCCAAAATTTTGGCCAACTTTGGAGCGTTATTTAACTTTCTTCAGGAGCAAGCTAGTATGACATGATTGGTACCAATGGATTCCTTAGATTTTCATATGATATCTGTACCTCTTAAAACTGAACCTGCTACAGCCTCTGAAAGACGGTAAAGTCAGTCAGGATCACGCGGGTCTCAGAGGGTTAATAGCTCATACTGTATTAGTTTCAGCAAAATTTCTGCTCATTGAAAACATATTCCACATACTGTATCTGTGTTCTCTGAGAAGTTGTGAATAAAGTTGTAATATCTGGAGGAAAAACTTGTAATATTACGAGAGTCCGGACCTCAGTGACCCCTTAGCTGGCTACGGCCATGTCTCAGTGGTGGTAATGAGGGAGGGGCGGATTTATCCTGCTGGTCCGCGGTCTGAACCAAAGACCTCCCGCCCACGAGCTCGCTTCTCTAAGGTCCTGACTGAGCCGTCGGACAGTTTGGGGCCATCGGTGAGCGTCTGTCGGTCTAGTTTTTGCAGTGTGTTCCGCACCGTCGGCTCTAGTCTGCCCGTGTCGGAGGTGTTTTGGCTGATTCAGCACGTTGAATCGGCGGCGGAGCCCGTCGTTGAGAGAATTCAATCTGATTGGCGGTTCAGTTTAAACGAATCAGTGCACGAGGAGAGAAACGGACACGAGGAAAGCAAGCCAAAGAGTAAAGTCACACAGAAGACTCTTCTCATTTTTCATCATCTCATCTGATCATTCCAACACACGGATATTTTGACATGAGACATGAACATCTGGAATAAAGCTAAGTGGTGAGTGAGAGTGGTGTCGAAACGTCGCTTTGTTTCATGTACGTATCATAACAAAGGCTTGTATATCCGCCGTTCTCAGCCTTCCTGTTTCCCTTTTTGAATGATGAATACAGACTACCGCCGCCTGCTGGTGTGGAGAGTTATTTCCTCTCACGCAGGCGCAGAACGTACATGCTAACTGGGGTCGGCTGTAGTCTTTGCGGTGTGTTCGAGTGCAACCTGTTGGCCGAGACAAAGGTGATGTGAGGCGACGCAGCAGTTGCCGCTTGTCGGGTTGGTGTGTCTGTGACTTCACCTTTAGGCCACCACTGCTTTTTAAACATCAGAACGAGAACCAGAGGCCTCATAAAGAAATGAAGTCTCAGTGGATTTTTTTACGACTGTAAATAGTAACATGATAAATCTTTTATCTGAGAAGACTACCGATTCTTGACATGAGGTGGTTGCTGTTAAGTATCTGTTATGTTGATGTCTGCACATTATAGATGTTAAAACAATCTATTATATAAACTTACCTTCATAACGGTTTATTGTGATGAACTTAGAACTGCAACAATGATGAGAGCTCCCAAAACCAATCCACTAATCCATCCTGTGACCTCCCCTTTGCAGGATGTGTCCTCAAACAGTTTCTCTGGAACACATTACAAAAACCAAGTGTGACTCTCAGAATGTAACTGTATTTTAATTGTAGTTATAACCTACCTATGAAGATTAAAATGACATTTAAGAACATCTAAAATTATCTGCAGATAAAAACACTGGGATGAGTCTCACCAGGAACAGTGAAGTTAGCCTCAAACATGTGGCCGATGTCCTTCTGTTTGGCTACACAGCAGAAGCGGTTGGTCGCGGTCCGGTTCACAATGATTTGGAGGGTGACGTCGTAGCGGTGTCTTCTCTCTGAAACCCATGGCTCATCAGTAGGAAGGACATTTCCATCACTGTCCTGCCACTGTAGCTTCGGCTGTGGGAACGCACCTCGAACGTCACAATTCAGCTGCACCCCAGCATTCGTGACATCGACGATGGAGATGTAGGGCTCTGCCGCCCCTGTGAACAGAGTTAAGAATAAATTATAAACGACTGTTACAGCATCGCATGTGTGCCGACCCGCTACATTTATACGCTTACAAAGTTACAAATAGTCCCTTTAATGGACAGATCTGTAAAAAGAATCACACTAAAGCACCACTTTAGATCTGGTGTTTACAGAGATGTGCTCACAAGTTTCTTGGAAATAAGTCATTCAGCATGAAAAAAGCATAAAAAATGACTAACCGACTAAATTAATCTTAGTCGACTGAGACCAAAACGACCGATTATGTCTAGTTCACACTACACAACTTTAGCCCTGATTTTGAGCTCCCCGACAAAAACCCAGACCAGAGAAAAATCAACGTTGGCTTCTTATTAACACGGTGTGTTTCCGTGTAACGTATCGGCGGATGCCTCTCTCATTCAGCAGCCTTGTTATGTCTGTATAACGTTACACTACGTTGTCTCTCATCCCGTCATCTAGCGTTTTTTTCTTTCTCACTGCGGACGGCCAGCAGCTCACGCACCTCGATGTCTCGCCACACATCCACACACGTATCTCTCTGCTCCCACAAAAAGGAAGAAGGCGTGGTCATGCATCATCAGTTACACTGTGCATGTGTTATACCCTGTGGTCTTAATGCTCAGGCTGATCGGAATTCTTAAAAAAAATCCTGAATTCGGATCAACATCGGACCGCCACCAAAATCTAATGAATTGTTCATTGCGCCACACTTTACCCCACCAAAAAATGTAATTCAAATCCATTACGAACTTTTGGAGTAATCTTGATAACAGACAGACAGACAGACAGAAATACAAATAAACAAACACACAAACCAACGCCGGTGAAAACAATACCTCCTTCCATAATGAAGGTTATTAATAAGCATCAAAATGAGTGCTCATTGCAATGTGCTTTACAAGGCAGACATACAAATAATAAAGGATAGACTCCAATGCCAGATACACGCACATTTCCACGTTTACAAACAAATATAAATAAATCCCAACGTGGTCTGAGAACTACCAGTAGCCTACAGATCGGATCTAACAGGAGGTAACTTTTTCTGTGACTTCCTGTAAATTCAGTGAAGGCTGCAGGAAACTGCTGGAAACTGTCCGACTTGACCGCAGCTTTTCATCAGCGCCCCCTGCTGCTGCCGCCTGATCTCGTCTACTTTCCAGGCGAGGCGCAGTTCATCTCCAACGAGCCTAATAGGAACTTACTCTATGTGACGCAACACGGACCAAAGTTGTTGTTGCACTTAGAGGAATAAATAGTAAAAAGATTGTGGAAACAGGCTGTTTTGTGAACACGTGCCAACAACAACAACATCAGCAATGCGTCTCACGTATGGTATCCCGTCATTTACCGTGTATTTCTTGCGTGTGTTTCTGTGACAAAATGTAGTTTGGCCGGTCGGTCATGTAGTGTGAAATTAGCTTAAGTCGACTAACCAACTAAAGAAATCTTAGTCGGCTTGACACCAAAACGACCGATTAGTCGACTAATCGACTGAGAGGTGGCAGCCCTATAAAAAACCCGTAATCAAAAAATGCAACACAGATTCACACAATACAAGAAATGCAAAGCAGTAAAATGCAGAATATTCATGTTAATAGAAATATGCACTACAGGCAGTTGTGCTGCATTATTTGGCACCAACTGAAACCTGCAGAGCAGGATACAGTGCACACTATAAAATGGGATGCAATGATTGTGACCCACAATGCTCAACCTTAAAAGGATGGATAAGGATAAATCTGTTGTTTGGATGATGTCACTGATTTGCAACACAGACCAAGTATCCTGGAAGTGGAATCCCTCCTCTGTTGCTCTTCCTGAGGTTTCTTCCATTTTTTCCCAGTTAAAGGGTTTTTTTTGGTGGGGAGCTTTTCCTCATCCAATGAGAGGGTCGCACTGTAAAGGACAGAGGGTGTCGTATCCTGTACAGATCGTAAAGCCCCCTGAGGCAAATTTGTGATTTGTGATTTTGGGCTATACAAATAAAATTGACTTGACGGATCTCATCGCTGATCTGTGTGCTAAAACTTTGTCGCTCTGCGTCTGGTTATCATTCACAAAACGCTGACAATACCGTCAAAGTGCTTCATCAGGGTGACGAACAACCCCTTAAGCTCAGATACTACATCCGCGTTTAGTGGTCAGTCAGAAAATGCAGATGTAGATCAGTGACATCATCAATATCATGAAAAATGAAATTAAAAATGAAAATATGAAAATATATTTCATCATGTATACACGAGGGAGACAAAGCTTTAGCACACACGTTGTCAGTGACTCACCATCAGTTTCCCCGTATTTGTTCTTCAAAGTTGAGAACTGTGGATCACAATCTAAAAGGAAAAACAATATTTTTTACACTGTGACTGTGTGGTATCATCAACATCGAATGCAGGGAACAAAAGCTGAAAGTACGACTAAAAAGGATTTTCTAATAATAATCGACTATTTCCCAGTGATTTTCGAATAGTATTTTTTTCTTGGACTGCACGTCCCTAATTCGGACTAGACGAACGGACTATGACTGGTGAAAGCGCCCTTAGACACAAACACATGGGAAAATAAGGTCCATGTTGAAAAATAACAAAGTTAGCCTTTAATACTTCATTACACATCCTACAGTGTCTGTTAAATCGTCTAAGACATGTCTGTTTTCAACCAATCAACCAATTACAGAAAGCAAAACCTGTTGTAGTGTTGATACGGGCGTGTGACTGTTGTTTTAAGACAAAGATTTAGAACTTATCCTTTAAAGCTGAAGTAGGCGAGATTGGAGCAAATATGATAAAAAAAGTTATTTTTATAAAGCGGTCGCTATATAGTGACAGTAGTACATGTAACAGGTAACTTGAAAAAAATCATGTGCCTCTGTGTCCTCCGGTGCTCCTAACGGCAACTGCAAGATGTCACAGACCGGAGGAAAACAACCAATAATAGCTGATCTGAGGTCTGCTGTCAAGCTGCCGTCTATGAGAGCCGGCTGTCAATCACTCGCGAACTCCGACCAAACGGTCAAACTAGGCAGCGCTGATCAAACATGAATTAATATTATGCTACATTAATGCCTATTTCTCGCCTCAAATGTTTTCAGAATCATCTTGTAGCGCACGGTTTAGCTGTAAAATGAGAAAGTTTGTGACGCCGCCGCCATTGTGAAATCTGGTGAAGGAACGCCAAGTACCGGTCACATGACCGGAGCACAGCCAATAGGAACGCTCTCTCTCTGAAATGACCTGTGATTAGTCAAAGTCTCCCGTCACAGGCTAGATTTTCTAAAGCCTGAAAACAGAGCCATGAGGAGGTGTAGGGGTCTAGTTTTCTCTCAGAACACTTGAATTACAATATGCTGAAAGGTTATTATGGAATTTTTGCCCAATGATGCCAAAAATATTCTGCCTACTGCCACTTTAACTGTTTTATGAGAGCACTCACCAACAACAACAAGCTCAACGTAGAGGGTCTGACTTGGCTCAAGACGTGGAAAATGACACTTGTAGTTTCCACGGTCGGTCACCCTCGTATTTCTGATGATTATGGAGGCGTTGCCGTACTTCAGTTGATCTTGAAAATGTGAGACTCGACCTTTGAACGTCTCGCTCTGACCTCCTCGGCCATTGTTGTAATGAATGCCTGCATCATACAGGAACACCTCGCGTTCATCCTGCTGACCATCTTTCGTCCAGTCAAACAACTTTGACTGAATGTTCTCCTTGGTGCTGAGGGAACAGGGTAAGATGACATCACTTCCTTCTGCTGCAACCACTTTGACGACACCTGAAAGAAGAAACATATATTAATCATTATGTTTAAATAGAGAAAGTTAGAGTTAAAGCAGAAAACACATTTGCATGCCACCTCAATTACTCTGAAACACTAGTTTATAAGCATGTGAGTTTGTCAGATTATTTATGGATATTTGTCATGCTGATATAATTTAAGTATATTTAAGCTAACATGTATAAAATACCTGATGAGACACTTTAAGAGAGATGTTTTGTTTTTTGACAACTTTTAGACTGAGGGTTCAGAAGATCAGACTATTCTTCTATCACATGTTCGAATATCACAAATTATTTCCAATGGAAAAGGTTTTCTTTGTCCTGGAGAAAAGTATATAACCTGTGAAATGTCTTCCTTCGAGGAGACACACTGCAAATGTCCCCACTGTGGGACTAATAAAGGAATATCTTATCTTATTCCTCTCTGACTTCTGGTGTCTTCTTTTAAAGGTATTATGTCCCATAATTGCAATTATATTCTTTAACTTCAACATCAATGTTTTGTTTGTTTATTCAAAATGTTTCAAGTGTTACAAAACAGTGCCGAGTCACCTCATTATGACTACAGTGATGTCATCGCAAGGTGAAGTCTATGATCTCTCCTACATCACTTACCTAAATCTACATTTATAAACCTTTCAATGGCACACTGAAAGCAAAATCTCACTTTCACTGAAGAAGAGACATTTTCAGATGGTTTGGAGCCGCTTCTGAATTGCTGCACTGCAATCTGACACACACTCAAAGATTAACTTTTCTTTCACACCTTTACATCCCAGCTGCTTCCTACTCTTTGCTTCCATGTTAGCAAACACCAGATCTGGAGTGTCCCTTTACATCTGACTTCATACTGACAGAGTAAAATAGGAAACACACAGGAAGCCTGCAGTGTACACATTGACTACTGACTACTGTGAGTAGATTTGATTGTTTATGGCCTTGGTTTGAAGCAAATAACATGGCTAATAATTATTAATGATTACTTTAAATCAATTATAATCCATCATTATTGATATATATTTATAAATACTGAGTTTCAAATTCAGTATTGAGTTGATCGACTTAACCCCAACATTGTAATGTTACAGGGACGATTTGGACCTTTAAAGCCCCCCTCCAGTGTATTTTGGCATTTGTATGATATTTCCTATTTATTTGAGTCATTTCCTGACTAAGTTGATTAGCCACACTGTTTACAAAACAAATGATTAAATGATTTATTAATCAATGTTTGTCAAACCAAACCGCTGTATGTGTAGGGTCAGGTGTTGTCATGGCTCTGTACTAATATAAGATCAGTCTGTGCTGATGATAAGCTAGGAAAAAAAAGTTTGGAAACTTGTGTTTGGTGGATTATTTCTCTGTTGTTACAATGTTAATTGGCATTGTATTTTACATCGTTGGAAAGCCTGATTATTTACCTTCACAATGATGTCCAACTTGTGAGGATCATGCATTTGTGGGATGAGCAGCACAGCTGATTATGTGGGGAGAAAGATTGGCCAAAATGCTCTGCCAATGGCAAACAGTGTATCCCTTCTTTTTCCCAGTTTATTTAGCTATAGATCGAGCTAATTATCTAACGTTAGCTTCACTATAATACACGTGACAGACTAGGGATGTCAAGGTATCAGAAATCTATGCAACCAAAGTACGGGGTTCTCATAACGTCACACCTGAAGGAGAGCCCCAGCCGTCCTCTGGCGAACTGATCATTGATTCACTAGAAAGCATTAAGTTTACTCACCGCGCTCATCTGCTAGTGTTATTCCAGCAGACAGCAGACAGCAACACAGAGACAGGAGCTCCGGAGCTGTTAACTCAAGTCTAATAACACCCGACATGTTAAAGTACAACAAGAAGACCCGTATCCTCCCGTCACCTGCAGCTCGCTGACACAACTCTAGTAGACACTGAAGTTTTTACCGACACGCCTCTATTGGATATCGTTCATTGATTGGACGCCGCGCCAGGTCATTTGTAGTGGGGCTGATGTAGAGGGGGGGCTTGAGAGTTTTTCACTGCTGCGTCATTGTGGGTTGTGATAGTGGTAGGTGGCGGGGGGACAGCTGGGGGAGGATTGGGAGGGTGGGGGGTTGTAGTTGTTCTGTAGGAGTCTCTACAATCTATTTTCTGTGTTGTGGCTCCACCACGATGGCCGACAGTTGTCTTGCCATCTCTTCTTTCATCTGTGCTATTTCTTTCCTCATGATGTTTTGTGTTTCCCTGAGTTCAGTGGTGAGGACCTGTTTGTCCCTCTGCAGGCTAGCCACCTGTTCCCTCAGCTTCTGGGTAGCAGTCTCCAGCTGGTGCTTCTCCTGGCAGAGCTGTTCTCGGAGGTCAGGGTGTGATGTGGTGCTGGTATAGGAGCACACCTGTTCTCTCAGCTCAGTGAGCTCCACTTCAAACAGAGCCAGTCTCTCTCTCAGCTGGTTGACAGTGTGGTGGTCTGGGTTCTGGTTGTCAAAGCCAGGCAGAGGGGACGATAGAATGGTGTTGTGGGCCTGGGTTTCTGCTGTTGGGGTGCCTGTGGTAATGGGGGAGCTCACAGTGCTGCTCTTATTCTTTTTTAATTCTGCCATTTTTGTCAGAGTGGGGAAGTCCTGTGTAAATGAGCCCAGGGTGGTTTCATTACCCTGCACCATTACTGTACCATTCTGGTAAAGGTTCACAGTCATCAGTTTTCCCTCTTGGTCTTTGTCTTCATCCTCAAATATCTGGATTTGCCTCCCCTTGCAGATCCCTCTCCTTGTGGTGAAGCTGTAGTGCTTCAAAGCCTCCACCATCATCCCGGTCCCCAAGAAGCCAAGGATCACAGGTCTTCAGGATTACAGACCCGTCGCCCTGACCTCTGTGATTATGAAGACCTTTGAACGCCTTGTGCTCCACCACCTAAAGACTATCACCAACCCCCTGCTGGACCCACTGCAGTTCGCCTACAG
Source organism: Sebastes umbrosus (assembly GCF_015220745.1). Taxonomy (NCBI): domain Eukaryota; kingdom Metazoa; phylum Chordata; class Actinopteri; order Perciformes; family Sebastidae; genus Sebastes; species Sebastes umbrosus. The sequence continues at coordinate 24,828,041 of NC_051276.1, forward strand.
AGCCAACAGATCTGTAGACGACGCAGTAAATATAGCCCTCCATTACATCCTCCAGCACCTGGACTCCCCTGGCTCCTATGCCAGGATCCTGTTTGTCGACTTCAGCTCTGCATTCAACACCATCAGCCCAGCTCTGCTACAGGACAAGCTTTCCCTGCTGGGTCCATCAGGACCTAAACCTCACGCCACAAAAATAGTTTTTTCCCAGGCAGTGGGGCTCTCCAACAGCCCATCCGCCCCCTGTGACTGTCTCTCCCTCACATACACACTACTGCCCCCCCCCCCCCCCCCCCCACCCCCCCCCCCTCCCCGCCGACACTGACTCTCCCCCTCTCTCAATATTTGCACTATCTGTTTACATCTGTTTATAGCTTATTTTGTAAATTGTACATTTTATTTTATTCTTATTTTATTCTACGTTTTTTATCTATTCTTTTGTAATTATACTGTTTGACTGCACCAACAAAGCCAAAGAAAATTCCTAGTGTATACCCCTTACACCCCTTGATTCTGATTCTGATTCTGATTTAATATGGCTGTGTGCCATGCAGTGGAGCTATTACTGACATGCCTATTAATAGTAGTAGTAATACTTTTTTGTGTGTGTGGCTGTCTGGCTCAGGGGGGCTGGCGCCCTAGCGCCCTCTATTGACCGGCCGCCACTGGTTATAACCTGTGGTAATTGTAGGTTAACTGTTGATGGTAAAGTGTTCCAGCAGCAGAAGGACCTGCAGTATCTCTGCTTCACACACCGCAGCTGAAGGAGTCTGACACTGAAAGAGGTTTATAACACCTGACAACGAACAGACCTCAAACAACTTTCTTAATTTATTAGAAACAGTTTTCTTTGATGATCTGTTATTTCACCCATTAACTTTTATTAAGGTTACAGTTAAAATCAGAGAGAGAAGGAGGGTCTGTCTTTTACACCTTTTACATCATTCATCATCATTTCCATTCAGTCACATGAGGCTGATAATTCCTCAGCGTCGGGTTTGATATGAGTTACATCATTCACATTTTCCCTGAAACATTCAGCCTAATACATCATTTCTAGTGTCAGAATATCAATAAATACTGATGTTAATAATGAATAAATAATATAAAGATATTGTGCCAGTAGAGATGGTTCCTGAGCCTTTAAGCAGGACTCAGTCCACAGTACAAATACAGACTGCAGCTGTTATTCATTTGCAGGTGTTTGATAAACAGGTAACAGGCTACAGAGAGAAAACACTGCTGCTCTAGCAGTGATAACTGTGTTTTTATTAAATCGGAAATGGGAAAGGCCATGGGCCCTGGTCCTTCTAACAAATCAGGTAAAAGAGGTGTCATTTAAGTTGATCCACAGATTCTATCCAGTGAAACATTTCTTACAGAAGTTAAAGAGTGACATAGATGTAAATTGCTCCTTCTGCGAATCACATCCTGAAACTTGCTCTCATTTATTCTGGTCCTGTAAATTTACATGTGAATTGTGGAAAGATGTCAACAATTTTATACTTGTTAACATTTACTCAGATTTTGCACTATACTATAGAAATATTATATTTGGTTGCTATGATTACAGTGACAAAGACAGTAATGCATTTTTTCTTATTAATTTAATTTTAATTATCGCGAAGTTCCACTTTCACAAGTGTAAATTTACCAAAAAAAAGCCTAACTTCTTTGTATTTATGAAAGAAATGGAATTATATCTGTCAACAATTTATTTCTCACAAAACAAAAAAGCAATGAAAACCATGAATGTATGCAATATCTTTAAAGTTTTTAAGTGAAATTATTGTCATAATCTCGCGTGATCTTTTTTGTTTTGTTTTTGTTTTTAATTTTATGTTGGTTTTGTTTCATTTCTGTTGTCCTTTTATGTTTGGCCAAGCTCTTTGTTTATGTTTTCGCTATGCTTCTTCTGTATGTAAATTATTTTAATGTTTTCTGCTGTTACTATGTATTTTGAAATAAAAAAACAAAAAAACAAAAAACTTCCTGGGGCTTGCTCTCCACCGACCTTCTTTTAATAGGTTTGTTCGAGATGAGCCAGGCCTGCGCAGAATCGATCACCGGCGATCGCCTCGCAATGCATGCCGGTTAGATTTGTGTCCGACTTGATGCCGACTTGCTCTGACGTCATGCACAGGTTGGCAACGATAACCTCACGAGATCGAGGCGGCCGCAGTTGCTCTCCACCAACTGCAGAACCCAGGGCATGATGGGAAACGCCTGGCGCGCGCCTGATCAAAGAGCTGATTGGCTCTTAGTTTTGACAGGAAACACCACCTGTTGTAGAAAGTCACAACTTTCTGTGTAATTGTAATAGTTAAAGGGACTGTTTGTAAGAATCAGAAATGCTTGTTAACAGCGACACCTGTGGCCGTTAAGTCAACGAACGTCAGCGTCGGGCTCGTGCTCGTGCTCGCCCTAAATAGACATGAACGAACATCGCTCAAAACAGAGAGGTGACACACGTCAGCTAAAACCACAATATCACTCTACATTTTACCTGCTTGGCAGTAATGTTAGCTGACCAGACGAAAGTCTCTCCATGAATCACTGCTGATCCTAGTGTTGGCTTTTCCTGCCTCAGCCTCCCGACCGCGGCCGGAGGGAGACACCGGAGTTTTGGTCAGAGACGATAACGTTTCTCGCTGCGGAGCCCAGTCACTTCACAAGACACGGAAAACCTCTGTTGGTCTGGAGGAGCTGCAGCAGTTATTTCTGCACAAACGTCCACTAGATTCACCAGATATTCTCAGAGCAGAGTACAGCAGAGACGCCGGCCCTGGAGACCAAAGCTACAGTCTACACCGGGTCCTCCGACTGCGGCCAACACTGTTTTGCAAGACGGACTTCACTAGATATAACTTTGCGGTTTTGGTGCTTCCGTGTAGTTTGTGTTGGAGTCTTGTCTGAACAGCATAGCCACACGCGAGCGCGCATGGGACACCGACCAGGATTGATTTATACGTGTAAGAAGTTACAAACAGTCCCTTTAAGGGCAACAGGAATAATGGAGAGAATTTAATTAGTAGTAGTATTATTATTATTTTAATTATTATTATTATTATTAATAATAATATTAATAATAATGATCACAATTTTTTATTATTTTTTTATTTTAATTTTAATTTTAAAGGGACTGTTTGTAACTTTTAAGCGTATAAATGTACTGGGTCGGGACACATGCGCGCTTGCATGTGGCTGAAATCCCCGCTCCGCTGCCTGCCTGCCTTCACTGACTCCACTGCTCGCTCCCCCTCTAGACGTGAACGCGCGCTCACTCCACACTGCAGGAGAGTTAGTTTAGCTCTGAGAATATCTAGTGAATGTACAGTGGACGTTTGTGCAGAAATAACTGCTGCAGCTCCTCCAGACCAACAGAGGTTTCCCGTGTCTTGTGAAGTGACGGAGCTCGCAGCGAGAAACGTTATCATCTCCGACCGGGTGCCAGTGCCTCCCTCCGGCCGCGCGGGGTCGCGAGGCTGAAGCAAGAAAAGCTAACACTAGGATCAGCAGTGATTCATGGAGAGACCTTCGTCTAGTCAGCTAACATTACTGCCAAGCAGGTGAAATATAGAGTGATATTGTGGTTTTAGCTGACGTGTGTCACCTCACTGTTTTGAGCCATGCTCGTTCATGTCTATGTAGAGCGAGCACAAGCGCGAGCCCGACGCTGACTTTAGTTGACTTAAAGGCCACAGGTGTTGCTGTTAACAAGCATTTCTGATTCTTACAAACAGTCCCTTTAAAGGCAACAGGAATAATGGAAAAAAATAATTATTAATATTATTATTTTAGTTATTAATACTAATAATAATAATAGTTATTATTAATAATTTTATTTTTTTCCCTGCCAATTTACTGCTCCACACTCCAGTCCAGTAGGTGGCGGTAATGCACTTATAAACTGGTTTGAAAACCGCCAATAAACCTCAAAGAAGAAGAAGAACTGTCTGACTTGACATCAGTTCATCTCCAACGAGCCTGTTAATGATGCTGTTGTAGGAACAACAACAAACAACAGCACGGTGATATCAGACCGTGCGAGCAGCGATGGTGCGGGTGAAGTCCAGGTACAATGTGCTGTTTCGTGTACCACTTGTTAACATGTTATATGTGTTCACAGTTGTTTTGTAACAGTCTCCTCTTCTTCTGTCTGCAGGTATTTACTGTGTGAAGTCAACGTGTCGGACCGGAGCCGCCTGCTGTTGCTGGATGACCGAGCTGTCGCAGCCGCAGTGAAGGCGGCGGTGGCCCGCATACACGGAGACTACGGGGCGGCTCTCTTGAGCATCAGATTCTCCGGTAAGCAGAGAGATGTTTCACCAAAACATAGTGACAGTGGAAAATACTCCATCACAAGTAAAAGTGCGAACATAGACTGCCCTCTTCTCCCGAGAAACGACAGTTGGTGTAGCTCTATTGTCGTCCGGGTGGGAACAGTAGGGATTATACACACTGCTCAGTTCCAGAGACAGACTAAAAGACAGGGGTCTGCAACCTGCAGCTCTTCAGCTCCTCTCCAGTGGCTCCCTGTGGATTTATAAAAATGGAAATGAATAACTATTTTTTGTTTACATTTTCATTTTTATTTATCATTGTTGTAGGTCTATGGTACGACGGAGTATTAGGGCCACATTGAGGAAAAATAATTAATCTGAGATTTCGAGAGTAAAGTCATAATATTATGAGGATAAAGTCGTAATATTATAAAGTATTAATTTTACGTGTTATTTTCTTTTTTTCTCGTAACGTTCTGACTTTATTCTCGCAAAATTACAACTTTTTTTCTCGTAAAGTTATGACTTTATTCTCATAATATTACAATTTTTTTCTCGTAAAGTTATGACTTTATTTTTGTAATGTTACGACTTTTTTCTCGTAAAGTTGTGATTTTATTTTTTGTAATATTACAACTTTTTCTCCTAAAGTTATGACTTTATTTTTGTAATATTACGACTTTTTTCTCGTAAAGTTACGACTTTATTTTCGTAATATTACAACGTTTTTCTCCTAAAGTTAGGACTTTATTCTCATAATATTACGACTTTTTCTCTCGTTAAGTTATGACTTTATTGTCGTTACTACAACTTTTTCTCCTAAAGTTAGGACTTTATTCTCATAATATTACGACTTTTTCTCTCGTTAAGTTATGACTTTATTGTCGTTACTACAACTTTTTCTCCTAAAGTTATGACTTAATTCTCGTAATATTACAACTTTTTTCTCCTAAAGTTAGGACTTTATTTTCATAATATTACAACGTTCTTCTCCTAAAGTTATGACTTTATTTTCATAATATTACAACGTTTTTTTCCTAAAGTTAGGACTTTATTCTCATAATATTCCGACTTTTTCTCTAGTAAAGTTATGACTTTATTCTCATATTACGACTTTTTCTCTCGTTAAGTTATGACTTTATTGTCGTTACTACAACTTTTTCTCCCAAAGTTATGACTTTATTCTCGTAATATTAAGATTTTTTTACTCGTAAAGTTATGACTTAATTCTCGTAATGTTACAACTTTTTTCTCGTAATATTATGACTTTATTCTGGATATAATAATACTCCGTCATACATTTGCACTGTGGCCCTCACTGCATTAGACTTATATACTTTATACTTAGACTATAAACTGAGTTACCTTCATCACAGTGCTCAAATGTTTTGTGGCTCCAGACATTTTGATTTTTGATTTTTTGCCTAAAATGGCTCGTTTTGATAGTAAAGGTTGCTGAACCTTGGGCTAAGATAACGAAAAGGGGGGGAAAAAAGTGTGAACATTTGGGAGAATTCTTACCCCGGGAGGAAACCGGGAGGGTTGGTAAGTATGCATTCACATTCCTAAACAGCGTAAAAACAGTCTCCAAATGAGCTGAGTGAACTAAGACACAGTAATATGATAAACTAATGTTTCATGTACTTTTTCTTGTGTTTCTTTCTTTTTAGTGAAATATCTGAACGCTCATACTGGAATAGTATTCCTGCGTTTCCCCAAAAGCTCTTACAAACTCCTCTGGTCTGCATTGCCTTTCATTACCTGTATAGAAACTCGTGGGCAGGAAATCCCATGTTTTCTGAACTGTTTGCACGTGGGAGGTAAGAAAAACATCAACACACATTTCATAATGAATCCTACATACCTTTTAACAATCTTCAATTTTCATTTAACACTAATCAAAGGCGTTTGTTTTTTCCAGGAACAATTAGAACATGTCAAAAGTTTCTGATCCGATACAATACCCAGCAGCTCCAAAGAATGCTCCCTAAATGTAAAGATGAAGGTAAGGAATTTAATTGAATGCTATCTAATGTCATTCATACATAACTCTGCAATTAAAGTCAGCAGTGGTCCGTTTATTTATTTATCTGTTCATGTGATTTTTAACTCTTCGATAATAAAATCCCAATATTAACTTTAAATGTTTACCAGTGTTGGACATGCATCTATCTTACAGGATGTATTGAAGCATTTCGCATAAGCTCCTTTTGAATTTTGTATTGCAGTCTTTAGTTACTGGAGACCACAGCATTGATGTATACAAGATGGCCTAAGAGAAATGCCATTTGACTTGTTTCTTCTCTATTTTTCATTTGCAGAAGAAAAACAACAGGTTCAGAAATCAATTCTGAACTGCTATCTAACAGGAGGAAACAAGGAAGCATTTGAAGATGAATTGGAGAGTGAGGACGATGAAGAAGAGTAACTTCACAGCATACAGTAAAAGGCAGCAGACTATTTTTGTTACTGGACTGGTAGAAAGGAAGATGAAGCATTTGAAGAAATGCATACCCAACTCTGTGGAAATATGGTTTACTGCAGCTGCTCAGCACATTTGCTACTAAAGAAAACGGACTGACGTATGATGTATGCCTGTCTTCAATAGAGGGACACATTACATGATGTTTGTCAAATAAATAATTTGGGTTGGCAGAGTGGCCTGATGGCCAGTATTGATATCTTTTAACAGCAAGTTCACCTAATGCTGTTACTGAATCGATATCTCTTTGTTGTTTTGAATAAGTGTAACCAAAAATAAAACTGCTATCACATAGCACAACATTAGACTATGGCCTGATTCTGAAAAAGAAATGTTTCAATGAAATATTTTGTATTCATACTATGTTCTGTTCTCATTTTGTTTACAAATTAAAGCATGTTTTTTGAAGATATTGTATTTGTCCTTGGTGCCCTAAAAATGAACATATCCATCCAAACATTAACAATATTGGTGGTATACAGTTGGTAAAAATAGTCAATATCAGCTGACATAGCATAACCTTTAACAATATTGGCAATAGTGTGACATACCATCTCAGGATAATATGTTTTGCTAAACTAATGATTTACCTAATCCTACTTAAAGTGGCAGTATAGGCAGTATATTTTTTGGCATTATTGGGCAAAAATTCCATAATAATCTTTCAGCATATTGTAATTCAAGTGCTCTGAGAGAAAACTAGACTTCTGCACCCCCTCTTGGCTCTGTTTTCAGGCTTTAAAAAAACGGGAGATTTTGACCAATCACAGGTCATTTCAGAGAGAGAGTGTTCCTGTTGGCTGTTCTCCAGCTGGTGGGCAGTGCTTAGTATTTCCTCAACATGGCTGCCGGCCTGATCACAAACTTTTTCATTTCACAGCTAAACAGTACACTAGAAGATGTTTCTGAAAACATTTGAGGTGAGAAATAGGCATATCAGTAACAGAATATTGATTCATACTTGATCAGCGCTGCCTAGTTTGACCGTTTGATCCGTGTTCACGAGTGATTGACAGCTGCTCAGAGACGGCAGGCTCGAGATCAGCTCTGATTGGTTGTTTTCCTCCGGTCTGTGAAATCTTGCAGATGCCATTAGGACCACTGGAGGACAGAGAGGCACATGATTTTTTTCAGATTTTCTCATGCTGTCTCATGCACTACTGTCAGGATATAGTGACCGTTTTATAAAAATAACTTTTTTTTTAATCATATTTGCTCCATTTCTACCCACTGCTGCTGTAAGACCTGAAAAGAAGCTATATTCACAGAGCCTTCCCTCTCTATTGAACAGTCTCATCCTGCATTAGAAAAGTATGCAGTTAAAACAACCAAAAGAGCTAATAGAACAATGGACAAACACTGATTTTGTCAAAAAACTGTCTAAAAGTAAGTATAATTGTCAAAACTTCAAAGAAATACATAATACAGAGAGAGAATTGTGCTAAAAGTTCTTAGAAATAACATGAAAACTCATCTCTGATGCAATATTCAAATAATCTGCTCAAAATGCATCCAAATCGCTTTGGGTTCGTTGTACAGTTTATCAGTTATTCTGTACTGTAATGCTCATAGACGACAGCTGGACAGGAGACTCCAGATCAGCTCTGATTGGTTGTTTTCCTCCGGTCTGTGAAATCCTGCACATGTCGTTAGGAGCTACTGACTACTGTCAGGATATAGTGACAGTTTATAAAAATAACTTTTTTTTTTTAAATCATATTTCCTCCATTTCTACATACTGCAGCTTTAATCGGTTTTGTTGTTTTGTTGACTACATTTCCCACAATGCTTAGCTGGGTCTTTACTACTTTCACCTGTCATTTTTCTGGATTTTCTCAATTTCTTCTTTGACATTTTTCCAAAATGTTTGTATTTTCGGACAGTCCCAAAAAAATAACTTTTTTTTTAAATCATATTTCCTCCATTTCTACCTACTGCAGCTTTAATCTGTTTCGTTGTAGCTTACATATCTTTTACGACTACATTTCCCACAATGCTCAACTGGGTCTTTACTACTTTCCCCTGTCGTTTTTCTGGATTTTCTCAATTTCTTCTTTGACATTTTTCCAAAATGTTTGTATTTTCGGACAGTCCCAAAAAAAATAACTTTTTTTTTTTAAATCATATTTCCTCCATTTCTACCTACTGCAGCTTTAATCTGTTTCGTTGTAGCTTACATATCTTTTACGACTACATTTCCCACAATGCTTAGCGGGGCCTTTACTAAACAGATTTGCAGGCGGCACAAGAAACATCCGGGTCTCCCACGTTCCTGTTTGGCGACCCGTCGCCATTCGTGTAAGCTCGTCGTAACGGATTCATTTTTTGGTCAAAATCTCTAAATTGTCACGTTTTCCAGCTTTTGGAAAACATTTGACGCCTTGTTAAGGGCTTGTTTATCTTCCTTAACGAGTAAAAAGACTTAAATTCAGGGGTCTTGGCCCCGAGTGGCGAGGTTTTCGTCCTCTCTTCCGAACAGCCCACATTAACTTGAGACGCCGGAATCGTGTCTCTTTATTTTTCTTGTTGTTGTTTTACTGTGAAGATGTCGCCGTGATGGGTGCTCCGCGTTTGACAGAAATGAACCAGGGCCTTCGTCGCCTGACCCGCACTCACTGCAGCCTGCTGTCCTCAGTCGTTTCTCTGTTTGATGCTCGGGAGCTCGGTGGCTCTCTACTACCCGGAGCTCCTCGGCCCATCATCTCCTCACTGCTCGGAGACAAACATGGAGAAAAACCCCAACAACAACAGCACCAACACCAAGGTTCCGCCTCGTTCCAGCTCCGCAGGCCCACCGCCGGGCGACTCTAAACCCAAAACAGGTGAAACCCTTTCAGTAATACAACATAACACAATGTCTGTCTGCACTTTGTAGCCACACACTACATTATCTTTTGGCCTGCTGAGGCCTAGCAGCAGCGCAGAGGTTGTTTATCTGGTGATAGTGATGTGTTGGTCACGAACGAGCCGGTTCAAAGAGCCGGCTCTTGTAAGTGAACCATAAGAGCCGGTTTTCCTTTTTTCTTTAATTAATTCAAGGCAGAATGATAGGATGATCTTCTCCGCGCCACTGGCACTCCATGCACTGACGGTACGTGTCCACAGGGGCATTTTTTATCGCGAGTGGACGCGACATTGGACGCTTGGTGGGCTGTCACTAGACACATGGCTGTCCCGACCTGATTGGATGAACGCTTTCCCTCTGTGGGCTGCTGCTCCCAGCTTTCAAACCGGAAACAGTATGGGGCTCGTTTGGAAACTTTCTTCTCTTATTTCACAAAAATAGTTTACCGAAATTTGTTTCTGGAAACATTTGAGGCGAGAAATAAGCCATGCAGTTGCTGAATCTGTCTTTATTTTCGATCGACAACTTTTATTTTAAAAGATTCTCGGGAATTTCGAGAGGCAGCGAGTTGCGTCGGACGCCCGTGATTTGCATAAAGTAGACTAGCCCTCAACCTTATTCAAATGTGGAGCGGGCGTTGTGACGCTCCGTTTCTGGAATCGCGTCGACACGCTACCAGAATGCATTGCATGGCTGCTTACATGGACAGTGAATGGGGAGCTTGGAAAGGACGGAGCCTGTGGACACGTACCATGACTGTGACTCAATGTTGTGTTAATGACGTCCGTGTCACCAATCAGGTGATGACAGACGAGGATCATACGATCCAGCAGGGAGGTGCAGGGTTGCGCGGGGCGCTGACGGTCTACAGGTACAGAGCAGGAGGGAGAGGAGGAGAGAAAGAAAGAGAGAGTGAGGAGTGCAGTGCGCGAATAGCAGACAAGATGAGTGACAGTCGGAAACGAAGCAGCATGTAAAATTATGATATTCTGGAAATTATAAGGTTTAGTATAATTAAATTGAATAATTTAAGTGATATATGTGCACACATACTAATCATAGGTCAAAACAGTGCTAAATTTGGCTGAATTATAGAAGGCAGATGTGGTAAAAATGAAGAGCCGTTTAGGAGCCGAAAGAGCCGGATCTTTTTGGTGAGCTGAGCCGAATGATCTAGCTCACTAAAAAGAGCCTGAATTCCCATCACTATCTGGTAATGGCTGACGTCGCTGTCAAAACATTTGGCCCTCCAGCAGTCAGAAATGTTACGTTATCTAATATTTGCACACGACACTGTGCTTGTTATACCATTTGCCATACATTTATGCACCACAGTTGTCATATGCATGGATGTAGAGACACATTTTAATAATCAACTTATGCAAAAAAAAGTTTTACCTCCTAGCTAGTTGTTTACTTTACATACAAATTTGATGACTGCTCAGTAAGGCCGCTTTTTTGTTTACAAGTATTAAGTAAGCTAGAAAATGCATAACCTAAAGAAATTGACCTGTGCACCTTTTTTTTTTCCTTCAAAGATCTTTTTATTAATTGTCAATAATCAATAGAACAGTCACTATACAGGGAAAGTACATTTTTGTTTTTCTGAACAACACTCAGCCGTGACACAACACATCAATCAATCATACCTGACAACAACATACATATACACAAACAGCCACAGCTGGCCACAAAAGACCTAACTGATTCTCAATCATGGATACATAAAATTCAAATTGTAGGGAATACAACACAGGGAGAGTATCTGCAAATAAGTCATGAAATAAGGAGAAGAAGAGAAGAAGAAAATGAAAAATAATAATTTAAAAAATATATATATATACACTCATATACATACCTACATACACATACATATATAGAAAAATAAATAAATAATAATAATAATAATACAGATAATGAATAAATAAATTAAATTAAATTTAAAAAAAAGGAAAAAGAAGATACTACTACTGGCTACTCAGAGATAACTGTAGTGGGTTTCTCAAAAAATGACAAAAAGGGGCCCCATATTTTGTAAAATCGACTCTCTGTTCCCCGGGTGGTGTAACGGATTTTCTCTAAATTCATACAGGACATAATGTCTCTGCGCACCTTTTTAATCAAACAGTGTTTTGATTCTGCAATATGCTGTATGTGTGTATCAATTTCATCAGCCGGAGTGAAAGTTTACAAAAGGCCTAATCATTACCCATAGCACTAATGACAATAGATTTAATCAAGTGTGTTTACATGGCTACATGAAACCAGGTTACAAAGTCCCCCATATTACTTACTTTTTTCTTTCTGCACTTTCTGGTTAACAACTTACAAATCCAGCATTAGCAAAATGAAGATGTTGTATTGAAAGATAATATTCCTGTATTTGTATTACTAATGAATGTTTTTTTCTTTTCAGAAAGTAAAAATAATGGAGGCTCCAAGCGCTACAGCCGCAAGCGTGAGCCCGCCTTTCCTAAAACCGACAGTTTCCAAGGCCCTCGCCACACCAATTCACAGAAAAGCAAGAATTTTGACAAGAGACCCCTTCAGAGAGGTGGAGGACGACAGTATGGAGTTACAGGCGGAGGACGACGTGAGGAGGTTGGTATTCTTAAGGGATCATCCTTTTTAAAAAAAAAAAAAGCAGGGCTGTCAATCGATTAAAATATTTAATAGCATGATTGTCCATAGTTAATCGCAAATTAATCACACATTTTTTATCTGTTTTAAAATGTAGCGTAAAGGGAGATTTGTCAAGTTATACTCTTAACAACATGGGAGTGGGCAAATATGCTTGCTTTATGCAAATGTATGCATATATATATATATATATATATATATATATATATATATATATATTATTAGAAATCAATTAACAACACAAAACAATGACAAATATTGTCCAGAAACCCTCACAGGTACTGCATTTAGCATAAAAAATATGCTCAAATCTTAACATGTCAAACTCTAGCCCAACAGTCGACAACAGCTGTCAGTGTGTCAGTGTGCTGACTTGACTATGACTTGCCCCAAACTGCATGTGATTATCATAAAGTGGGCATGTCCGTAAAGGGGAGACTCGTGGGTACCCATAGAACCCATTTTCATTCACATATCTTGAGGTCAGAGGTCAAGGGACCCCTTTGAAAAATGTCCGTGCCAGTTTTTCCTCGCCAAAATGTAGCTCAAGTTTGGAGCATTATTTAGTTTCCTTCGCGACAAGCTGGTATGACATGATTGGTACCAATGGATTCCCCATATTTTTTAGTTTCATATGACGGTAGTATCTTCACTCTAGCTTTGCTACAATCGTAAAATCACAAATTGCATTAGTTCGTTAAAGAAATTAATGGCGTTAAAATTAATTTGCGAGTAATAAAGAAGATCTTGTCATTGAAACTTTTGAACTTTGAAAAGAAGCACAGCATCAGTTTTAAGTTCAAATATGCTTAATAAACATTCTTATCCACCTCTGCCTCTCCAGGTAGCAGAGACACGCCGGGCCGAGTTTAGCCCGGCTCAGTTTGCTGGACCGAAAAAAGTCAGCCTCAACCACCTGCTGAACTTCACCTTTGAACCCCGTGGAGGTAATGGTGTCTTCGGAGATGGAGGCCCCTCCGGTTGGGGCCGCCGAAACAAATGGGGCCACAAGCACAAGCCCTTCAACAAGGAGCTTTATCTGCAGGCCAAGTAAGCAGCTTCTCCATACAATACAATACAAAGCATTATAAAGATAAAGATGTGTGAGTTACCTAACTTTGTGTGTTTCAGTTGCCAGTTTGTGGTGACTGATGACCAGGACTACAAGGCTCACTTCACTGATCCAGACACTCTGGTCAACTGGGACTGTGTGCAGCAAGTGGTGAGTGCCTGTCATCTGTTGAGCTGTGCTACCAGTACACACGTATAAGAAATAAAGCCCACATTCATTTACATACTGATGCACGCGTTTACAATCCATTTGTGTACATTTGTCTTCAGCGCATCTACAGTCACGAGGTGCCGTCTTGCCCCATCTGCCTCTACCCTCCTTTGTCAGCCCGCATCACCAAGTGTGGACACATCTTTTGCTGGCCGTGCATGCTGCACTACCTGTCTCTTGGTGACAAGAGCTGGTCCAAGTGCCCCATCTGCTATGAGGCAGTTCACATTGCTGACCTGAAGAGGTAAATGAGAAATAAATAAAGTGTTGTAGGCTAACTCTGAAGTAAAAGACATATTTCTTTAAAAAGGCTTAACAAAGAAAACACTAATGCTTTCAGATAGAGGCAGTTTAATTTGAGTCTTTGACAGTAACACTTCTAACAATTGGTTTCTTGTTGCAGTGTGGTTGCTATGGAGACCAGGCAGTATGTGGCTGGTGATGAAATCACCATGCGCCTGATGCGGAGGGAAAAGGGGGCTCTGGTGGCCATGCCTAGCTCTCAGTGGGTGAAGGTGGAGGAGCCTGTTCGCTTTGGAGGTGAGAGACAGGAGCACCATTTCCTCAAAGCATCGTGGTCTTCAATATGATTTTACATGGCTTACAGTAACTATAGCACCTTCTACATACAGACATTTTGGGTTTTGTTATTGGAAGATTCACTAGTAGACAGGAATACAAGTGAACCATTTTCCACACACAATTTTCAGTGTTATATACTAGGGACGTCACATTGAGGACATTTTCCCACCGGTTAATAAACTTATGACAACAGCGGTGTTACCAATTACACCGAACATTTTACAGGAAAAGATGACCGTCAATACCTGTAGAGCGCTTACTTTGATCTTTAACGTCGGGTAACTGTGTGTATGGCCTCTCCAATCCAGCTTTCGCTGTGATGCTGCAGGTTTCCACCTGGCACCGCTGCGCTGCCTACACCAGCTGTGACCACTCCGTCCTCGGCACGGCGATTGCCTCATTAAAGTTATGGTTCTCTTATAGCATTGCGTTTAAATCTGAAATATTGCCAAACAGGCACTTTTTCTTTTCACTTTGACACCAAATCCTACGCCATCGTTTTGCCTGTCAACTCTCTCTCGTCCCGTGTGTGTTTGAGATCTGACTGCTGCTACTCTGTGCTGAGACGCCGTACGCAACAGACACTTTCTCTTTCAGTTTGTAGCGTCCATCATCTGACCATGTATTGATAACATGCCGCTGATATGAAAAAAATAACTAAATGGGTCGACGGCGGGGAAGTAATGTAATCAGTGTTTACCTGAACACCGTGTTACACCGGCAACACCGACTACCGTGGCAAGCCTGTTATATACACGTATAATTCCTAAAGGGGATGATCTCCTTACTTTGCATTCAACGTGTGATGACCTGTGTTTTTCTAGATGCGTGTCTTAGCCCGTACTCCAAGCTGTTGCTGACCTCACCGACGCAGGTTCTGAGCCTGGTAGCAGAGGAGAAGGCAGTCCTGCAGGCTCAGCTCAGCCAGGAAGGGGACGCCCAAGGCTGCTTCATCCAGAGCGCCCTTTGTCTTTTGCAGGTAACTAAAGTTGCATGCCTCTCTCTGACACCAGACAATAAGGTTATTTTGTCTGTAGTCATAAATGAAGCAGTGCATAGCTAATAAATAAAGGCTAATAAGCAGGTTTTAGCTATGCCACTGAATGTAAAAGTGATGCATTTTTCTCTTGCATGTCTCCAGGTGGAATATGAAACCTTCTTTATGGCTCAGAATAAAAGCATACATAGCTATAGACTGATATTTACCTCTCTAACTGTATGTCTTTATGTTTTAGGAGCGAGAGGAAATTCTGCTGAAGCAGCAGAAGGCAAATGTAGTAGACAGCCTTGACCTGTCCTCTCTCACTCTGGAAGAACCTTGTTTTCCTGAGGAGGAAGTGGTTACTCACTACAGCATCACCAAGGTGAGTCTAAAAACGCTTCTTTTCAAAATCTTTATTTCACAATATTGTGTCTATTAGTGACGGAATCGGCACGGTTGTGCAGTGGTTAGCACTGTCGCCTCATAGCAAGAGGGTTGCAGGTTCGAATCCAGCTTGGGTCCCTACTGTGTTGAGTTTGCATGTCCCGTGTTAGTGTGGGTTTTCTCCGGGTTTTCCGGCTTCCTCCCAGAGTCCAGTTTAGGTTATTGTTGACTCTAAATTGCCTGTAGGTGTGAATGTGAGCGTGAATGGTTGTCTGTCTCTATGTGTCAGCCATGTGATAGTCTGGCGACCTGTCCAGGGTGTACCCCTCCCCCCGCGACCCTGAACAGGATAAGCTTTTATATGGTATCATACACAATGATTAGTAAGAGGTCTGTCTCTTTCCTTTGTAGCCTGTGCTGCAGTACTCTTCTGCATTTGATGACGAGGTGGCGGAGGTCCCAGAGGACGCCGCTGCAGAGCTGCCAAGCTTGCCTGAAAGTATTTTGGAGAGTGTGCTGGAGGAGCCTCCAGAGGCTGTGATGGATGCAGCCCCAGAGCCCCAGCCAAATGAGGCGAGCCCTGCCTGCCATGCAGACTCAGGCCGCCCTTCAACCAGCGTGGTGCACGGACCATACTACTATTTCTACCAAGGTGGGTAATTCCCTGCTCACCTGCCTTAAGGCCTTTTCACACCGGGGATGAAAACAGAAAAAATAAATGAATTTTCCGTGTTAGGCTAATAATAATAATAATAAGGCTGTACCGGATAGTTTGAAGCATCAAAGCTTTATTCATAATGTTGACATTGTAATTATTATTACTAAAAACTTACAGAAACATTGCGTGAAATAGTCCACTTTCTCTCCTGCACCTCTAACGGGGCACAAACAGATTTATGACATTGACATCCGAGAAAATGTATTGATCCTGTGAGCAAAAGTCATTAGTTTATTGGTTGTTTTGTTTTTATCGGCATCCCAAATTCGCAGGAATCGAAATAGCTGCGGGAAAAAAAACACGGCATTGCGGAATACGAAAGTTTGAGATTCGGTGTGGATAGGCTCATAGAGATAGATAGGTTTGAATTTTTAAACTGACATGTGATTTATTACGTTTGGTCTGAAAAGACCTTTAGCCTTGTAGGGTTTCCCCTGCCCAACAAAATAATTTGCTGCTGTGAGGGAAATGTTACTTTGATGAAATTGAATTGCAAATTTCCTGATTACATAAGAACCAAACAAGACATGGGACAAATCAGCTCAAATCAGCTGTCATCAACAAATCCCGTTTTGTTGGTAAAAATCAGAAGAAAGTAACATTAACATACTATAAACATAGCTGGAAAATCTTGTACATAGCCATTGAAACAATGATGTCTTGGATTCTGACTATGAAAAAGTGCAGGAAGTTTGTCTTGCCTGTATGGGCTTTTTGTTTTTCTCACCTCATGTTTAAGTTTCAGTGTTGACTTTTCTCATTACCTTGTTTTGCTCCCTCTCCCATGTTTGTCCCTCCAGCTGATGACTGCCAGCAGATGTTCCTGCATCCTGTGAATGTACGCTGTCTGCTGCGTGAATACGGCAGCTTGGAGGCCAGTCCTGACTCCATCACTGCCACGGTGGTGGAGATCGTGGGACACACAGTCACTGAGGTCAGCAAAACAAGGAAACACAAACTGCATACTATACAGATTTTTTGTGTAGCTGTTTCAACAGAGAGCGTGATGGGCGTTTCAAGGTTTAGGCAGTATTTTTCTCCACAAAACTGCTTTTACAATCTACTGTAACCGGTGTTCTGTTGGTCTGTTTAAGTCATAAATTTATGTTTGAATATGGCAAACCGTTATTTACTTTAATGACGGGCACACACTACATGAGAATCAAGACGATTTTGGGCCCAATTCCCCCCTCCAGACGATCGTCTGCAAAGCCCAGATTAAAAAAAAATATTAAATTTAACCTTTATTTAACCAGGAGTAATAGTTTTAATATTATCGTTCTAGATATTCCTGTGTTGTGAGGTCTGTTAAGAGTGTTTTTTACATCCCCCGATCGGCTCAGAAGTCCATCCTGGCTGCACCGATCTCAAATCCTAAATATAAAACATGTTCAGTATTTACGATAGGATATCCTGTTGTGTGTGGGGAACCCCGAGGACAGCCGATGACGCGGTCACGCGAGAAAGAGCGATAGCTAATTGAAAACCAAGTCGACTGAAGAAGGAACCACCACCGTCATGGTGGCCTAATGCATGAGCTAATGCAAAATACAAAGCATAAAGTAGTAGTTAGATGGACCTCAGAAATGGACGACCAACTTGTTGATTTGTGGCAAAAACACAAGTGTGTGTTTAACGTTGTTTCTATGACTTCGTCCATCCATACTTTGTGAATTTCAGGACAAAGAAGTGCAAAAACTAACATCGCTAATTCTTCCCGTCCGTCGTCGGCCTTTTTTGTTTACGCTAAAGTCACGTTTGATCGCGAGAGATTTTGCGAGATTTCCGTTTCATTTAGGCGGGACTCTAGTTGTTCATGTATGGAATCTTAGTGTGTGGTGTGCTGTTACTCACTACACACTATAGGAACAAAACTTAAATTTAAAATAACATGTCGTTATGCGTAGGGTCTCTCACATTTTCAAAATCTGTTAAGATTTTTAAAAATCTTTTAGTGTGGGCCAGACTTAACTGATTTTTCAAGCACTGCTCTGTTGCAGGAGATCCGTCGTCGGCATCGCTATCTGGCACATCTGCCGCTCACATGCGAGTTCAGCATCTGCGAGTTAGCCCTGCAGCCGCCAATCCTGTCCAAAGAAACTCTGGACACATTTGCAGGTTAGAACACTTTGCCCGTTTTTTCAGAATGTGAATTTAGAGTTGCAGCGAGGACATTTCATAGATTTGTAATCGTTGATTGTTTACATTTTCCTCCAAACTGCTAGACGACTTGGAGAAGAGGCAGCGCCTGAGGCAGAAGAAAGCGAGGGATGAGAAGCGCAGAGAGAAGCGAATTGAAATCGAGGAGAACAAGAAGCAGGGTAAATGTAAGTACAGCTGATCAGGTCACAAGCTGAAAATCTCTATTTGCGCTCACTTCAGTGTTAAATTTGGCAGCTATTTTAGATTTAGTCTTAAAACGAAAATGCTTATTAGTTCTAGTCACATTTTAGTCATTTTTATTGTGTTTAATGATGTCGTGCCGTCTCATCTTTCATGGAAAAAAAGTTTGTTGACGAACAAATTTCAATATGGTTTTCATTAACGAAATGAACACTGACTCACATGTCCCCCAGATCCTGAGGTCCATATTGGATTGGAGAACCTTCAGCATTTCCCAGCATTCGGGTCTCCTCCTCACAACAGCAGCCCCCCAATGCAGCCTGACTTCACATTTGCCCCCCCTTCACCCCTCAGCAGCAGTCCTTCCTCTGGTAAGAGCAGCTCACTCCTTTGCAATTCATTGTTCAGTGCTGTAAACGTAATCTCTGGCTGTTATATTACTTGAACATTGTGAGTTTAGCATTCCTTTTGTTGTTTTAGATGGGATGAGATTCCCAAGTCTGAATGGGCAAAGCTCTTCTCCCATTGTGGGTAGCCTGGAGGATGACTCCCACTGTATGTCCTTTGCACAGGTGTGTATGGCAAACACACAAATACCAACTTAGCAACACTGCTAATTGAGACTGTCTTTGTCATAAGGGAAATGCATCACATAACTGAAGTGCTAATGTTGTAGCACATAACTTGCATGCTTTGACATGGTCCTCTGTCCTGTATAGATGCTAAGAGATGGGAAAGCCAGAGGTGATGCTGGGCCCAGGATCACTCCAAAGAAAGGTAGTGCAAGATTGCAGATGTTGTGGTGACTTGAACATGTTATGTTACAATTAGGGCTGTCAAAGTTAACGTGATATAACGTTAACGCAAATTTGTTTTAACACCACTAATTTCTTAACACATTAACGCAACTTGTGATTTTTAATTAATCTCTTAAAAATCAGACGTGCCGCTGATCTCTCTGAGGTTGTAGCCGGCTCAGTTCTAAAGCTAGATGAAAGATAGTGAAGATACTGGTATCATATGAAACTATAAAAACCTAAGGAATACATTGGTACCAACCATGTCATACTAACTTGTCGAGAAGGAGGTTAAATAACGCTCCAAACTTACGCTAAATTTTAGCGAGGAAAAGCTGTCATGGACATTTTTAAAGGGGTCCCTTGACCTCTGACCTCAAGATATGTGAATGAAAATGGGTTCTATGGGTACCCACGAGTCTCCTCTTTACAGACATGCCCACTTTATAATAATCATGTGTAATAACCACTGTTCTGTTAGACAGCAGTTTACAAATTAATGCGTTTCTATATTCCTAGTTTGTTCTGTACTGTGCATTTGTGCTTGTGTCAGTTGGTACATGTAGCACGTACTGAAAGGTATGGATGACATAACAGGAGCTTTGTGTTGTATTATGTATTTCCTGTAAAGCCAGTTTTTCTTTTTTACGGCTGTTGAGCAGTGTAACTCCCTGAAGGCTTTCTGAAGTCACCTCATAATATTGTGTCCTGTGTTGTGCAGATACACTGCTAGCTCCCCCAGCAGCGGACAGCGACGGAGAGAGCGACGGGTCGGACCGCGTCCCTGTACCCAGCTTCCAGAACTCCTTCAGCCAGGCTTTTGAGAAGGCACTTCTGCAGCTGGACAGTGGCCCAGCTCCTCCTCCACAACCTGTGGTTGACCCAGGTGTGGCATCTGTGAATTAACTGTATCGAGTAGGGATCCTCGTTAACCGACGATTAACCGTTAACCAACTAGATGAATGCTTTTCATGCAGCGGTGCTGTGGTTTTAGTGCCTAACAAGCCGCCCATCTGCAACGATAAGCCGATGCACAAACAGGTTAAATCCATCCCTTATCACCAGCAGCAGTGTATGCGTAAAACAGACAACTGAGTCCCCAGTTCACTCGTCCGGGAAAGTTATCAGCCACGATGCTGCGTGCATTGTTGTGGACACAAGCAGACACTTTGCAGTTTCGTCCTTTAACCCCAAGGTTGGCGGTTTGATCCCCGGCTCTTACTGTCTGCATGTCGAAGTGTTCTTGAGCGAGACGCTGAACACCAACTTGCTCCCCGGGCGCTTTACAGCAGCTCACTGCTCCTAAATGCTTAGGATGGATTAAATGCAGAGGTCAAATTTAATGTATGTACAGTATATGACGTACCTAATCAAGTTTATGTAAGGTTAGCAAGGGTCTGATAGACTGTGTGTGTGAGACGACGATGAATATGAAGTCATAGCTGTGAATGTAGCAGTGCAGTGTGTGTACAGTTTATTTGTCGGCGAATAAGTGCTACAACTCCTCAAGACCCGAGCCAGAGTTTTGCTCAGCTTTTTATTGAATTAATAATATTTATTTTTACCGTTTAACTGATTGCATTGAAGTCAAAATTCTTAATGTCGGTTAACAGTTAATTATTAACATCCCTAGTATCGAGTAAATTACATTTTGGTAATATTTCTAAAGTGTTTAGTATTTAAAACGTGCACTCATCCTCGGTGTCTTGTCTTTCAGATGAGAAAGGTGGAAAGAAGAAGAAGAAAAAGCAGAAACTTCTGTTCAGCACATCCATGGTTCACACAAAGTAGACAACACTGAAGTTCCTTTAATCATATCATTTCTTGAGTTGATCTTCCCATTGCTTGTGTGTTTACTTCCATGCAGATCTTTCTTGGAGCTATAAGCTAATGAAAAAAAGGTTTTAGTGTGTAGCCAAAGTTCATACTGCTTGTAGTCATTGTTCTTAGGGCTCGATCCGTTGTTTGGGCGGCACGCCATCAGTTTAATTTACCTTAACTTTTCGTTGCACAATTTAGGTCAAAGCTTTGCAGCACCCTCCTGTCGCACTGCAAGCCTTATGGGTAACATGTTGAGATAAGTAAAAGCAGGATACGTAAATCAAGGGATATGACAAGCTCTCGTTAGGTATGCTTTAGGCTTTTCATGGCTCTCATCACAGTGGTTGCTGTACGATGTCCAACTTTCCTGAAGTTGACCATGAGCATCTAGGATCCATGAGTAATATTGATAGGAGAATTCTGGGTGCGTTATATTAGAGTAGCAGTCAGCCAGCTGCAGGCACGTTGCACCTTTAAATCTTTCCAAGATACTCAGTGCTCAGACATCAATGTGGAACTTCAACTTAGAATAGAAACAAATGCATTTCAGTGTTTATCACAGGTAATAATTCGGGCTATTACTTCCTCAGCCTTCAAGAGGATACATTTCGGGATTGAGATCAATGCGCTGGTATTTTTGTAACAACAACATGAATACAAAATTCTCCAATACCATTGTGAGGAAGTGAAAACACAGTATTGTATTAAAAGAGATTAGATCTGTCGGTTCAACAGAACTCCAGTGTACAAGTATATCCTGCGTGATTAAACCAAAAGTACGGGCTTTCTTCTCATTCTGTTCCTCCTCTGTGTCATCTTCTGTTGTAGAAGGTTCCCTAACTTTTAACATTACTCCCCCATAAATTTCAGTGTTAAAAATGTGTGAAGTTAGACAGTTGCTGAGATTTAAAGAATGTGTTTGAAACCTGAAAAAAAAAAAAGTGGATTGGGAATTTGTTTGGTTTGAGGGTTCTTTAATTCACCTTTAATTTTGAGCAAGTTTAAAGGCTAGTGAACGTAACTAGTCTGTTGAAATGAATAAAAAAGTATGCACAATCAAGGCACTGACTGTTTTATTATGCTATTAGCTAATGCCAAGGACGATAAAGGGTCATATTTGGTAACGTCGAATACTAGAAGTCCCCATCAAATTGGTGGCTGCCATGTTTTTGATGTAGTAATTAGTTTTGCCCACATGATGGCAGTCCTGACGAGCCTGATGTGTATAGTACACCTATTATGATTATACATAAAGTTATCTCATCTGTTGAGTAAATGTTTTATACATTGAATGCCTGGTTAATATCACGCTAGGAGCAGGGTCAGACATGAACCAAATTAAGCTATTAAAATACATTAATTATGTGTTTCCTTGTTCATATGACAACAGGTCTCTTCATTCAGGCAGGCATTAGCTAAGGTTTGGTTCTATTCAACCTTTTGAAACTTTTTTATCTATTCACATAAAAACAAATAAGTCATTAATACAAACAATGTGAGAGTCAATGGGAATTTATTAAATAAAAACCTTAAACAGCACTGATACATTTTTTTTAGTTAAAAATTGTTTTAATTTACTGTTTGGTTTCATTTTCATATTTTATAAATACGGGTTTAGAGTGGCTAAATTTGATTTATGAATATTAAATTTAGATTATTCTCATCATGTTGTATTATTGTAACTGTACAAACTAAACAGTACATTATGCAAAAAAAAAAAAAAGTAAGAAGATCTACTTTTTTTAAACTGTCAGTCCCAATGGGATTATTTTCTACATAGCTGGGATGGGATAATTCTCGCCCAATCACATTATCTAATCTAGTGCCAAGCAAAAGATGCGTCAAGTTATCCACATTCAGCTCGACAGCAGACCGGAAGTCAGTCGGATTTGCCTTTAAAATACACGAGTTGCACCGACAGCTCATTTTTACTACTCACCAAATTAAAGGGACTGTTTGTAAGAATCAGAAATGCTTGTTAACAGCGACACCTGTGGCCGTTAAGTCAATGAAAATCAGCGTCGGGCTCGCGCTTGCTCGCTCTACATAGACATGAATGAGCATCGCTCAAAACAGTGAGGCGACACACGTCAGCTAAAACCACAATATCACTCTATATTTCAGCTGCTTGGCAGTAATGTTAGCTGACCAGACGAAGGTCTCTCCATGAATCACTGCTGATCCTAGTGTTGGCTTTTCCTGCTTCAGCCTCCCGACCGCGGTCGGAGGGAGACACCGGCACCTGGTCGGAGACGATTACGTTTCTCTCTGCGGAGCCCCGTCACTTCACAAGACACGGGAAACCTCTGTTGGTCTGGAGGAGCTGCAGCATTTATTTCTGCACAAACGTCCACTGTACATTCACTAGATATCCTCAGAGCTACAAAGTCTTCTGCAGTGTGTAGTGTGCGCGCATGCACGTGTGCATGTGAGGTGGAGTGAGCTGTGAGTGAAGGCAAGCAGGCAGAGGAGCAGAGGAGCAGAGGAGCAGAGACTCCGGCCCTGGAGACCAAAGCTACAGTCCCCCCCCGTGTCCTCCGACCGCGGCCAACACTGTTTTACAAGACGGGCTTCACTAGATATAACTTTTGGTTTTGGTGCTTCTGTGTAGTTTGTGTTGGAGTCTTGTCTGAACAGTCTAGCCATACATGCATGGGAAACCGACCCGGATTGATTTATACGTGTAAGAAGCTACAAACAGTCCCTTTAACTTTACTGTTCATATATTAATAAATTAATTTGTAAACATATTTATTAATGCCTATTTTTATTGTACAATTAGTTATTAATCAATAAAATGCTCTATTACTATTTAGTTGACTCTCGTGGTCCTCCATACATCAGAAGCGTCAGGGTGTTTCCATGGAAACGAGTTTCAGTTAGCTGGCTAACTTCTTTTAACGGCTTCTTTTTGTCTCTACTTCCCTGCTAACTTCTACAAGAGCTAAATGCTTTTATTTTGAAAGTAACAACCGGAAGACGCACGTGGTGCTGTCTAGCTTGACGGTTAGGAGTTGAACCAGTCGGTCGGCTGTCTAGTGGAGAGTCTGTCAACAACACACTGCAACCTGAGACGGGACAGACACACAGACAGCTAGAGCTAAGTCAACCAGCTAACCGAGCTAACCCCCCTCTGTATTAACCAACAAGACACAACTAGTGATGTTTTCTTCATAGTTAGTAAACCTCTATTATGTTTGAAGTTGTTTCGACAAGAGAAGAAGCACAACTGACTTTCTCATTCGGTAAGTTTGTCTCCAGTTTTCGGATCAAAGACAGGTTCAGTCAGTGTTTCCATTTTGTCTTGAGGTTGTTAGCTTCACCGTTGCTAGCCAGCAAGCTGTTGATGCTGTTGATCTATCCTCTTGTTATTATCTGAAGAGTTATTAAGACAGTTTGAGCTGTACGTTTTGCTCTGAATGGTGTTCATAGAGTACTTTAAGGTGTAGTTTGTATGCTTTAACATCCTGTTTGGAGCAGGACAACTCTGTGTCCTTTTGCTCAACTGGACCGGTTACTGACCACAGACTGGACAGGACAGGAAGAGCTAACACTTGTTGCAAATTATAGACTGAAACAGACCGATTTTATTATAGAAACCCATCAAATCAATGTATAGAGAGAGAGAGACTTTGTCATTGTCATGGAAAACAACGAAAAACAGTTAAAAGCAAACATTAAAAGCAAACATAAAAACATTCAAATCAAAATATAGACAAATACAATGTAGCTTTAACGTTAGTTGATTTAATTGACTACTAGAAATGATCTATATTTACATTTATCTGGCTGTATCTTATTGTATTTCTGTCTTGCAGAGCTACCTATGTAACATCTGGCAGGTACACATTAAACAAACCTTTTGGTTGACTGTGGTACATTTACAGTGATGTTTAGTTGTGCTTGCCCCTGTTTTAGACTACTTTTTGATGG
Organism: Sebastes umbrosus; assembly: GCF_015220745.1. Taxonomy (NCBI): domain Eukaryota; kingdom Metazoa; phylum Chordata; class Actinopteri; order Perciformes; family Sebastidae; genus Sebastes; species Sebastes umbrosus. The sequence continues at coordinate 24,853,130 of NC_051276.1, forward strand.
ATCTATTATAGAAAACTCATCAAATCAATGTCGCTTTAATGTTAGTTGATTTAATTGACTACTAGAAATTATCTATATTTACATTTATTTGGCTGTATCTTATTGTATTTCACATATTACACATTAAATCAAACCTTTTGGTTAACTGTGGTACATTGGTACAGTGATGTTTAGTTGTGCTTAGACTACTTTTTGATGGCAAGAAAGCCCTAAAAACCTTCACCTTAATCTACTGGATTACGTCCTTATTAATACTGATAAATATTACACACAGGTTAATCTCTGCATCACAAGCCTTCCTGGATATGGAAGATGGAACCTGCCAAATTAAAAAAGTAAATAAATGACTCGATAAAATAATAAATATGTCATTAAATGTAGCAAAAATAATATAAAAAATAAACGTAGCCATTAATTATTTGACAAAATGTGACATAAATTGATATTTTTTTTAGATCTTTATATTAATTCCCTTATTTGTTTACTCTTATGTTTAATTTTCGTTTTTATTTATTTATGTAATTATGTATACTATTTACGTGACTCTTGTGGTCCTCCATAGTCCTGTAGATTAAAACAGACTCCTTCGTCGACGTATAGTATGTACATTTAAATAAGTAAGTAAAGAAATAAATTACTAGATAAATTAATAAATATATCATTAAATGTAGCAAAAATAATATAAAAAATAAATATTGCCATTAATTATTTGATCAAATGTGACATAAATTTATTTATTTATTCATCTTTATATTAATTCCCTTATTTGTTTACTCCTACGTTTAATTTTCCTTTTTATTTATTTATGTAATTTATGTATACTTGGATGACAGCAGGCAACTAAGGTTATAAAATATATTTGTGGATTGTAGTTAAAAAGCTTTGTTGTACATTATGTGAGAACTCACTTGAGAGATACCATGCTTCCTGTAAACACATTTTTTAATGCCTATTTTTATGGTACAATTAGTTATTAATCAATTAAATGCTCTATTACTATTTATGTGACTCTTGTGGTCCTCCATAGTGTGTGGATTAAAACAGAATCCTTCGTCGATGTACAGTATGTACATTTAAATAAGTAAGTAAATAAATAAATTACTCGATAAATTAATAAATATGTCATTAAATGTAGCAAAAATAATATTAAAAATAAATGTAGCCATTAATGAGTTGATAAAATGTGACATAAATTGATATTTGTTTTAATTTGCTTCTTTATTTATTCATCTTTATATTAATTTCCTTATTTGATTACTCTTCTGTTTAATTTTCCTTTTAATTTATTTATGTAATTATGTATACTTGGATGACAGCAGGCAGCTACGGTTATAAAATATATTTGTGGATTGTAGTTGAAAAGCTTTGTTGTACACTATGTGAGAACTCACTCGAGAGATACCGCGCTTCCTCTTTTAGTTGATGATAGATCAGTTGACATGAAGTTGTCTATTGTCTATGTAAGGAAATTTCCTCTGTATAACTGGCTGGACCAGGTCACTGTATCTTGCTAGTAACACTCTGTGCTCTACTCTCCTTCTGTATGTGCTTCCTGCTAGAAATCAAAGACATATCTCTGACTTTTGCTGCACCTACTTCTTAAAGATAACTGCCAAATGTCTTAAATATTCATCATGCTATAAATAATACAGATATTGGACTCGTTTGTGAGTTTAAGTAATGTGTGTTATGTAAAATACTCCTTTGTCTACGGCTATATAAGGCAGACACTTTCCTAATCCCTGCTGTGAATGTTTAGCATTCCATCTTAGCGAAGGCGTTTCCTGTCAACATCTAAAGTTCAAGTTTTCAACTTTTCAATCTCTGTTATGCGAGCACAAGCCACTGTGTTTTCTCTGTTTCATTCTGTTTCCTTTTCTCTTCATATCCCATTTTTGGATACAGAGAATTTATAGATTAAAATGATGTAATCAGCACCCAAGTGGTTTAAACTAATCAGTGTAACTTGTCAGCTGATGTGCATAAAATGACATGCGCAGAAAAAGAGCAGACATGGCTATTACAAAATACTGATGTTGCATGTCCCTTATAAACTAGAAAGAAAATACCACTAATTTGTGAGGGAAATATCTTTATTCCTAGATTTTTGGGTTGCTGGATAAAAATGTATATACAAATGACTGATATAGTTGACTTCAAGACATCTCTGACTATATACATGCTGAAAATCAAACATTTTTACTGTATTAATTTAGATAATTTCCAAAATAAAAGTCCCTACACAGAAATGGGGAGCAAACTGTACTGTTAACAGTATTTGTAGTTCCCAGATTCCCAGATTGAATTTACATAGATACAGTAAGGAGTGTGTGAGTGATGGCAGGTGAGCAGTGATAAAGGGCTTAATGAAAATAAAAGAACAGCAAAAGGTAAACAGCATCCAGTTAATGACTTTCCTCATGCATTTTATTGTTTTTTATGTCTGCACATATGCCATCAGCTCAGATGTAAGGGTGTGACTATGTGTACTCAAGTCTGTGTCAGTGTAAACATTATCATCTCTTTGCTTCTGTATGGAGACGTGACAACACGGTGAAGAAGTATTTGGACTTGACAGCCCCGTAGCAGCTTTGCCGTGATTTGTCTGCCACATACTTAGTCGCAGCAGTCTTGACGAGTGATTGTGTGCTTTGTTGACACAAAGTGTGTTCCTCCTCTTTAGGCTCCCTCAACTCCTTCCTCGTGTGTGATATGACATCGCTGCTCGGTTACAACAAAAGCCAGTGCTCTACAGCAGACGGTTGACGTCTGGTCAGGTAAGAAATGCTGGGATTATCTCACAGCAGTTGGATTCAGTCATTTTTCTGAAAGCACTGTTGCTGGTCTGCATAGCGAAGTACCTCAACACAGCAAAGCAACATGTGGAAAGCATTATCAGATGTGAAGGAGTGTCTTAAAGGGCTACCACAGAAGTGCTTGAGTTGTAATGTTTTCTATCTTGGTTTTCACTATAGAAACAACTGATACAACTCATTATCATCATAGTGTGTCAAAAGGCCAGAGTCAGATGATCTCCAGTGACCTCATATTTATCACCACACCTCCGTTTTAGATCGAAGAGTCAGTTCAAGATAAACATGTGAAAGTTCATTAGGGGAGGAGCTGAATCTTAAATAGCAGTCTGGTGTGCAGTAGAATCCCCCATTCATCGTCTAAAGCCTGATTTGCTTGTGTTACAACATGAAAACGAAAACAATGACACAGTACAGTTGTCCGGCCCCTCCCGTCTCAGGATCCACCTTAAAGGTACACAGTCATGATCACTACTGCACCAGTCATTCAGCTTAGTGATGCACGCAGGTCAATCAGGGGCAATAGTTAAACAGATTCAAGGCTACATGTACAGGTATGTAGCCAAACACAGACAGTATGTATAGTATATAAATGTCTGCTGTGGAGAGGGTCATATTTATAGGAAATTATAGAATATTAAGTGATTAGTTAATCAAAATAGTGAATAGAGAGACTTCCAGTGAGCGCTTCATGAATGCTGTGTTGTGTCAGGATATAGTGACCATTTAATTCAAATTACTTTTTTATCATATTTGCTCAAAGTTACTGGCTGCAGCTTTGACAACGATAATGATCGCTCTGTTCTATTCAGTGACAGTGAGCCAGTGTTAACAACACCAGGACCCTGAAACTGAAGCAGCTAAATGGAATTTAACCATAATAAATTGTATTACTTGCACCTGTGCTTTTCCTACTGTGACTTGTCAAAATGTCTTTTATGAAAAAGGTTTATCAATATGAATATGGATGGCAAAAAAAACAGTAATTGATTTATTCTATCATCCCTTATTCAGCTGTCAACACGCGTGTTTTAACCTACTAGAGTGACCTTGTGTAAATATCTTTCTGACTGTGCTGCAGTGTAAGGCACTCCCAAGACAAAGTCCACAGTAGTGATTAGATAGAGTGACGGCTAGTGCGGTAATTATGAGTTTGATTTATGTAGTGCTGTGGTTGAGAACCTCAGTCATACAAAATGACCATAGATCAGCTTTGTTTTGTTATTTTCCTTTTTCCTTTAAAGGTGCTGTTGAAGAGGATGGCTGCTCAGGTAGAGGTTCAGACCGGGGAGGTGGGGAGGACAGTAGTGGGAGGACGACTTCACCTGAGTCCTTTGACAGACTCCAGCAATAAGAGCCTCAATGAGATCTCCTCCATCAACCAGTCCCATATCATCACTCCAGAACCTAACAAACCTGTCCCGGCCCCCAAGCCACGGCTCACTCCCAAACCTTTTGCATTGGAGAAAAACCCCACCATTAAGCCCATACTTGCTCCTAAGCCCCATCCCAAGCCCCGACCAGAGTCCACTCGCCTTTCTGGATACAAACCAGAGCTTCCATTCAGTCCAAAACAACAGCAGCCAGTTGCCACTGGCAAACCCAGGCCAGTGGCAACCAACCCCAACCGACCTTCCCCTACCTCCTTTAAAACATCTAATAAGTTGAACACTGGACAAACAACCAAGCCGATAGTCCAGCCATTTAAACCGGCCCCTCCTCTTGACCCTGAAGACCCCAGCAAACCCATTCCTCCTGTAAGAGCAGAGAGGCAGAAACCTGGCTCATCAAGCTTGGCTTATTCCAAGAGCCTTAAACAATTTCCAGCATCGGAATGGTCTGGAACCACTAAAACTCCAGATGAGAATGACCAGACGACATCCAGCAAAGGTGGGGCCTCCATTACCAGAGCCAAGTCCATGGGTTTTCTCGCTCAGGTAGGGCAGGAGGAAGACGAAGAGGAAAAAGCAAACCCAGCGGTGCCACTGCGGCCACAGCGGCCACAGCCCAGAGGCTCCAGGCCCAGACCCGTGTCAGCCATTTTCCTCGACAGTCCGACGGAGACACCAGATCCCTCCCCGCGCTGGGCAAGACGACCACTTTCAGCTGATCTCACGGCCAAGTTTGAGTCAATCGGCCTGTCACTGCACCGTAAATCTCCCAAAGAAAACACTAAGGAGAACACTCCAGAGGAGGAGAAGGCACTGCCGCAAAAGAGAGAGCAGGAGAAAACCCCTAAGAGCACCGCACCGCAAAGTACTGATGGTGTAGCTCAGCCTGCTGACCAAAGCAACAAAAAGACCGAAGAAACGACCGCGAAAGAGACGGATGAGGATAAGCATGCAGTTAGCATCAAGTCGCGAATCAGTCTCTTCCTCGATTCATCCTCCTCTCCTGGGACAGGCGTCGCAGGCCCAGGGTCAGATCTTCCTTCTCCAGTGCAGCCAGTCCCTGAAACCACCACCGAACCGCCAGTGGGTGTCAAACAGCTCATCAAGCAGCTGACGGAGGACACAACACCAATTCAGAGCCCTGTTTTGAAACCTGTACTGAGGCCCCGCCCCTTGCCCCTCGACCTGACTAAAAGGTAAGAGCTGCTGTCAATGTCTCCTCAGCTTGCTTTTTGTCCCACGTCTTTGTCCACAAGTTCCATTGTCACGCATGGCTTTTGTATTGTGCAATGTATGTTCATCAGGTTTTCATCCGAGAGGTCGCCAGACCATGGCAGTGTGTTCTTCAGTGAGGCGACAGACCGCCATGAGATCAGCAAAGATCCTCAGTGGAGGGTAAGAAAGGGACTGAGCTTCGTAGGAACTGGTTTCTGTCGGGCTCAGTCTATGTTTAACAGGCAAATGAGAAACAGTGTTACAGCTTAGTGCTGGGGAAAGCTTTCACATGTTATCCTTTTAACACAGTTGCATTTTAGGCTACACCCCCACTAATGTGTTTTTTAAAACAGCATATTAAAACGATCTCCCTTCCTTTTAGGGCCCTTTCATTATTATTCTCCGTCCATACTACCACTGTACCACTGTCCGTCCAGACTATACAGCAACCCCAGAGTTTTAAAACTAAAACGGGGTCAGCAGCATTTTCAAACGTCTCCATTTTAGGGGCTCAAAAACGCCTAAGTAGTGTGGACGCTAGGCATAAACATAGCAAAAGTATAACTTTAGTGTGTTTCTTCTCATCTTTTAACAAAATAAAAACCATGGCATCTAGCAAAGAGAAGAAAAGACTAAACAGTAGATTGAACAAGGTGGAAGTTGACAGAATAAGCCATATTGTGTGCCTTTTATACTCACTGTTGCCATGGCGAAATACATCTTTAACAAAACTAAGAGTGTTTACGTTTGTTGTCGACCCCTGTGTGTCTGTGTTTAAAAGAGAATCTCCCTAGAGGAAATGGGGCATTACAGTAAAAAGAATCGTCAGTGCCGTAGATGTACAAAGCTGTGAAACCTAAGCCAGCCGGCACATTAATCTTCCCCGGTGGCTGCCGGTTATGAAACACGCAGAGAGGCGATCACTGGGAAAAGGTCAACACAGAGAGGCTTTGATTACCACCTCTGCACCACACCCACTGTTATGAGGCCAACATAGAACAAGGGGATACCATTACTACGCTGACAGTTGTTCACTCAATCACTTCAACCCATTTTGAGTGCTGTATTTTCTCCTGTTATGTTGTCAAGTCACATTTTTTTTTTTATTCTTTGTTTCTGTCAAATGATTCCACATCTGTTGTGACATAGTGTTCAAATGGTGAAAAAGTTTAACAGAAAAAAAAGCATGATTGTTAAATGAATACATGAACAAGTGGCAAACTTCCTGTTATCTCTTAACAATTCTCAGTATATCTCTGAATGTCCTTAGATTGAGGAGTCAGCCGTCACACCCAGTGACCAGAAGACATTTGTGGATTTAAAAGAATCCCAGGAGCAGCTCAAAAACGCCTCCACACCTGAAGGGCCTGAGGCGGTACAGACGTTCGGCGCCACTTCCAAGGAAAGCGGTGCAGACGTGCAGACAGTGCGAGCCTCCTTGTTTGAAAATGTTGTGGAGAGGCACAGCGTGCTGATGGTGGAGGAGGGCAAGTCTGCAAACAAGGCTAATGATTCGCTCAGCAGCCCGTCGTTTAAGAGAGGAAACAGTGAAGACGAGGGAACTCTGGTCACTGCCACTTACAAAGATCCCGTATCTCCATCAGGTCCTCTGAGGGTGTCGCATGCCTTTGACACTGTGCAGGCAGTGGAGGAGAGCAGGGTAGTGAGTGAGAACATCCCATCAGCTCAGTGGGAGGACAAGGCCATGACGCTACGCTCCAGACGCTCAGAAGCGAGCAGGCCGGTGGCAGAGAGGACTGGTTCAGCGCAAAGCGAACCAACTGTGGCTGGGACGCCAGAACAGCAGCCTCGGTATCTGAGAGTCGGAGCTTTGTCAAAATGGACCGCCACAGGTCTCGACCAAGAGGCAAGTGTGGAGAAAGGGATGCAAAAGGAATCACAAAGGGAAGGACAGGTGGCTTTAGATCAAGACAGGGACAGGCAGAGGGAAGCGGAGCAGGAGGAAGTGGCTGCAGCTCCTAAACGATTGAAAATGCTGCAGGCAGAAGATCAGCCGAAACCCAGGGCGACCTACTTTGCTCTGACTGGACAAATACAGGAGCCAGTTTCTCCTATAGATGCAGGAGCGAGCATCGGGGACATCAACGTGGCCTTTGATGATTTCTCCGTGAGGTCTGCACTGGGCAGCTCTCAAGGGAAGGTTCTTCCAATGAGGAGGAATCCATCATTAGATGAAGCTTTAGGAAAAAACTATCAAGTTGAGGAGCTGATGAGGGGCCACAGGGAGATCAGATCAGGGTCAGATGGACAGACGGCAGAGGAAATGATGGAAGTCGAAAAGAAAAGAGAACTACAAAAGGAGACGGAAAGACACATGGCAAAGCTGAAAGAGATTGAGAGGGAAAAACAGAGGCAGCTGGAAATGGAGAAAGAAGCAAATTTAGAGTTTGCACGAATGAAGGAGAGGGAGATGCAAAGAGAATTTGAAAGGCAAAGACAGAAAGCCTTTGAGAAGGAGAAACAGGACTTTGAGGAGAAACGGCGTGCGCTGGAAAGGCAGAAACAGTTAGAGCTCGAGCATCAACAGAAACTTCAAGAACTGGAGAGAGCGAGACTAAGAGACCTTGAAAAAGAGAGGCAGCGGCAACTTGAGAAAGAAAAACGGCGAGAATTGGAGAGACAGAGAAGGATCGAAGGAGAGAAATTCCAAGAGCAGGAAAGGGAGAGACAGCGTGAACAAGAGAGGCAAAGACAAAGGGAGGAAGAGAGGCAGAGAGAGCTGGACAAGGAAAGACGGCTGCTGGAAATCCAAAAGGAGAAACATAAAATGGAGGACCTGGAGAGAATTAAAGAGCTGGAGAGACTGCAGCTCTTGGAGTTTCAAAAACAGAAACAGAAAGAAAAGGAGATGCAGCAGCTCATGGAGCTCGAGAAGCAGAGGCTAAGAGAGAAGAAGGAGAGAGATGAGGCAGAGAAAATGAGACAGATGGCATTAGAACAGGAAATGCTGAGAATGAGAGAGCTCGATAAAGAAAGGGAAAGACAAAGGGAGATGGAGAAGGAGCACCAGAGAGAGATTGAGAGGGAAAAGCAGGAGAGACAGAGACAGAGAGATTTAGAAAGGGAGAGACAGAGACAGCTAGATTTTGAGAGGCAGGAATTAGAAAACCAGAGGCTGAGACAACGAGAGCTGGAGAAGGAAAAGCAGAGGAAGGAGGAGTTGGGGAGACTCAAAGAGATGGAGAGACGACAGCTCTTGGAGTTGGAAAAGCAAAGGCAGGCAGAGAGGGACAGACAGCAAATTTTGGAGCTGGAGAAAGGCAGACTGAGGGAGAGGATGGAAAGGGAGGAGGCAGAGAAAATGAGACAGATAGCCAAACAGCAAGAAGCAGAGAGGCAGCGACTAAAAGAGAAGCAGAAGAAAGAGGAACAAGAGAGGGCGAGGTTGGAGGCATCTCCTCTCAGGCCTCAAGTGGTGGATCTGGACACGGTTCTCCGAAATGCACAGCGCAGTGACCCTGCGACACGATGGAGGGAGCCAACTCCGAGGGCAGAGGAGTCTTACAAACCTGCCAACCTTGACATTGACTCTTTCTCATCTCAAGCTCAGCTCTCCCCGAGTAAAGACTTGTTTCCTGTTTCTGGTATTCAGGGTGTAGACGCTCCATTTGGAGCTAGATCGCAGCCTACACCTGATGTAGATGTTAGCTGGAGGTTGCCACCACAGACTTCAGCAGGTTTCACAAGCCCAGTATGGATGCCGTCTCCTCAGGACCCGTGGGAACTGCGGCCTGTCGAGATGGCTGTGGACAAACCTGCGGCTGAACCCAGAAAACATGCCAACAAACTCAGCCCAGAGCAACTCCTCCTCAGGCAGGAGGAACGGCTCCTGTCTCCACAGAGGCACTGGCCCTCTGTGCTGGATGATCCACATCACTTGGCCCCTCTTTCCCGGACAGAAGCCAAAAGTGGAGGCTCTCCGGGTGGAGCTCCCGAGGAGCCGATCTGGCTCCTCAGAGAGCAACATCCTCAAGACAGCAGGGGTCCCGTCCATAGCCACAGGAGGTCACAGGGATCTCAGGTGAGTCACAGATATCCATGAATGTTTTGTACAACTGTAGTCTCAGTATGTTGAAATCAAATACAATATTTTTGTAGGTTGTACATGATGATTATCATAATACAGGCAATATTGCGATAGACAGTATTATTGCAACAACCCCCTAAGTAAAGATCAAAATAATCCACTAAAGTTGAAAGCAGGTTGTGTTATATATGCTATTACCTGTTTTTAAAGTGCTTTAAGATTCACGTAATTTTGTAGATGCCTGAGATAAAATAGTATGGGACAAAGTGCACACAGTCCTAGACATTTTTACACACACCAACACATGTACACGTGCCTTCATTCCAGTATGAAACTGCCAAAAAGCGGCGAAGGGCTGAACAGCCAGAAAGCAGAACAGTTCAGAGAGAAAACTGTCAGTATGCGCTGGTACATATAATTATCTGTAAATACATATTCAGTTAAATACCTGAAATAATTAATAAAATAATAATATAATAAATAATTGTTGTTTACTTGATTGGATGCTGTTAGATTAGTTGAAACAAAGTGGATCTGGGGAGTTAAGTGTAAGATAATCAAATTCAAGTCCCAATAACATTCACTGGAAATAAAGAGTCCAGAGTTCAATAAAAAAAACACCCCAAAAAACACCACTTTTCAGAGATTTAGCAATAAGCAACAAAAGACACAAATTCAGTGTGTTCAGTTCAGTTTTTCCCCTCACGAGTGAGCCCTCTTCTCGAACAAATCCATAAAGGATCTCTGAAAAGGTAAACAAACCCAACATCTGTGACGCTGTTGCACATGGTGCTGAGAGACCAGAGAGCAGAGGACAGAAGCAGCTCGCACGTAACGATAAATGACACCAAAACATGGTAGAGACTCTCAGTGTGTAACCAAGCATAGGTTTTATAACATGACTAAGATGATTTTGGTACAAATGTTTACCTGCCAGTGTGGCGGATAGCCTTCGCAAAACGGAAAATCTACCCGCATTTTGGCGCTTGGTTGGCGGGTGTTAATTTCGGACCTTGATTGTACACGTGGAGGTTTTTTAAAAATGCTTACCTAGATGACTGAAGCAGTTTCCTCTGCAGCATGCAGCGTGGTTGTGAATAGATATGTATAAGGTGAATTGAAGATGACTCTTGTTCCCGTGTTTGTATTAGGAGTTGAACAGGATCCGATCTCGCAGTGTGTCGAGGCGGTCTGCTCCTCCGAGCAGCGCTGTGGAGGGAAGCCTCTCCAGGATGAGGAGCCGCAGCGCCCACAGAGAGCAGGACCTCGACAGCTGGGTGAGTCAGGATGCTGCAACACACACACAGCTGGCTTCCAGGAAACTATGCAACTCAATGAGATGAGAACCCGCTTCATGAGTCTGGGCTTCAGTTAAATCAGTGGTTCTCAACTTTTTTTGGGCTACCCCCCATCAAATAAAATGTAGGCTAATTGTCTTCCTAAATATTAATGTTGATTATTATTATGTAGATTATTATTTATTTATATTCACATTATATTATTATTTGTATTATTATTATTCTGTGTTATATCATTAAAAAAGCGTGTGAATAGAATATATATGTATGAGTTTTGCAACAGTTATAAATTTGACATTCAGACTTTAATTAGGTATCACAAACATACTTGCTAACTTTGAGACCTTGAAAAAAAGGGAGGATTTCTAAACCAAATGGGGGGTCTGAGTTTCAGAGACTTTGTTTCCTGCATTGTGGTGACTTTAAAAGAGTTAAAATAACAAAATAATAACTTCACTGCAACTGCATTTTATGTTAAACTTTTAATTTTACCTTTAACTCCCAGGAAAGAAAACTGAATTATTGGCTTCCTTTGGTGTGAACTTGAATGTTGTAAAAGTGTCCGACTGTCGGATGTGTGGAGTGAGGGAGCTCCAGCACTGCAGCTCACAGCCGACCATCTAACTGTTAGATGGTCGGCTTTGAGCCCGTTGTTACACTGGTTCCCAACCTGGGGGTCCCGACTCCCATTGGGAGTCGCCAAAGCTTCACAGGGGGGGTCGCTTGATATTAAGCGGTTTAATACAACTTTAAAAAAAAAAAAAATACAGTTGACATTACATCTTAGGATTTCATTCATTTCTGTGAAGAAAAAGTTTGGATTATTATTTGAGATATAAACTTAAAATTCACAGGATAAGGCAGGATTAAAATGGGGGTAGGCAGAATATTTTGGCATCATTGGGCAACAATTCCATAATAACCTTTCAGCATATTGTAATTCAAGTGTTCTGAGAGAAAACTAGACTTCTGCACCTCCTCATGGCTCTGTTTTCAGGCTTTTAAAATCTAACAACCAAAGAGCTAATAGAACAATGGTCAAACACTGACTTTGTCAAAAAACAGTGTGATTGTCAAAAATTCAAAGAAATACATAATACAGAGAGATAATGTGCTAAAAGTTCCCTAGAAATAACATGAAAACTCATCTCTGATGCAATATTCAAAGAATCTGCTCAAATTACATCCAAATCGCTCGTTTTACGTAAACTTCCTGCAGTTATTGCGTTCAACATTTGGGTTCGTTGTACAGTTTATCAGTTATTCTGCACTGTCATTGTTATGCATTGAATATCAAATGAAACATCCATTAAAATATGTCACTTAGTCAGGGGTCGTCAGTTTACTTAATGACAGAAAAGGGTCGCTTAAGGAGAAAGGTTGGGAACCACTGCTTTATTATAATCACAGTCACATACAGGAAGGGGAATCTGTGTGCAGACTGTGAGAGTGAGCAATATTATGTTTGTCTTTGAGAGAGAGTGCGTGCGTGTGTGTCTCGTGCTTTGAAGAAGGTAGAGGAATGCAGTTAGTTGACTGAACGTTGGCAGCTGAATGCTGCTGTGCTCAGCTAGTAGAGAGTCGGTGACTAATGTTGATGGCACGGCTTTCTAGACTCACCTCCACCCATCCTACGTCACATTCCAGGGAAGTGGCGGCCGAGCACCCTCTCAGGCCTGTAATTCAGGATTGGAGTTGTTCAATTGGTTAATGTGTACATGTTCTTACTGCTCATTTGTGAAATGGTCCGTAATGATCATGGGCCTTGCAGCCAAACACACACGGCACATTTGTGTGCCTGTGTTCCTCGGTGTTGATTGGTTACCTGTTATTCCTAACTTTTAACCTTCACATCTGTTTTTTTCATATATTTTGGAATGGGTAGGCTAACATTTGTCTGCATATTTGCAACTACACACATTACATACACCAATATATCATCTATATCCAAGCATGTACAGTGTTTATTAATATGCAGGGTTGGGTTGAGTTGGCTCTTTGTTATTGAGACAGTAATTGTAGGCCCAGGTTGAAGGCCTAAACCAGAAGTACAGTTTATTGTGTCCCATAATTGCACACTGAGTGATGGAGAGCTCACTACCACCATCTAGTGGTTGTGTTTCAGGTTGTGAGTGTGAGTGTCACCCTTCCTGGTGTCAGTGTATGTAGTTCCTCATGGCTGTTTTCAGTGCCTGTGTTCTTTGTAGGGCTGTCAAAGTTAATGTGATAATAACACGTTAACTTTCAACGAACAAATTTGTTTCAACATAACTAATTACTTCAAGGCATTAACGCAACCGGGCTCACTGGTATCATATGGAACTAGAAAAACCGAAGGAATCCACTGGTAGCAACCATGTCATACTAGTTTGTCTAGAAGGAGGCTAAATAATGCTCCAAACTTAGATAACTTTTTTTTAAAATCATGTTTGCTCCATTTCTACCCACTGCTGCATTAATACGCTTATCAACATGGGAGTGGGCAAATATGCTTGATTTATGCAAATGTATGTATGTATGTATTTATTATTGGAAATCAATTAACAACACAAAACAATGACAAATATTGTCCAGAAACCCTCACAGGTACTGCATTTAGCATAAAAAATATGCTCAAATCATAACATGGCAAACTCAAGCCCAACAGGCAACAACAGCTGTCAGTGTGCTGATTTGACTATGACCTGCCAAAAACTGCATGTGATTATCATAAAGTGGGCATGTCTGTAAAGGGGAGACTCGTGGGTACCCGTAGAACCCATTTTCATTCACATATCTTGAGGTCAGAGGTCAAGGGATCCCTTTGAAAATGGCCATGTCAGTTTTTCCTCGCCAAAATGTGCGTAAGTTTGGAGTGTTATTTATTGTCCTTCGTGACAAGCTAGTATGACATGGTTGGTAGTAATGGATTCCTTAGGGTTTTTTCTAGTTTCATATTAACATATATCTTCACTCTAGATGTAAAACTGAGCCCGCTACAACCTCTGAAATCGCAAGATGGTTAATTCATTCACTCATTATCCGTAACCGCTTATCCTATTCAGAGTCACAGGGGGGCTGGAGCCGATCCCAGCTGACACTGGGCGAAGGCGAGGTACACCCTGCTTCAGAATTTACAGAAATTACAAATAATGTTCAATGCCAAAATCCATCTGTGTTAGGTCAGATATCAGATGTGATTGATTTCCCGTACGTTGTATTTCCTGGCGGAAGCGTCCTCAGACTCACACACAGATGAGGTAATGGTTGTGTGATGACATCACTGGTTTTAAGTTGGAGGTCTGAGGCTGGTGAGTGGGGCAGAGCAGAGATGGGCACCGTGCTGAGAGCTGTGTTGTACATCTGGTCATGCTGCCTGACTCCACACTGCCTCTGGGTAAGTGACGGGACAACTCTTCTTATTATTACCAGTGTTTCTCTGTAAGATACATGCGTCCTCTTACATAACACTGAATGTAGGTACTTATCATAGAGTATATACAGTATGCTGTATGTACTTTAGCTGCATGCTATTTCATCTCCTTTGTGTGGTTGCCGGTTGGGTTTCTAGAAGCTGAGGCTGCGCACAGATTGATGATGTCAGCAGAAGAGGGGAAGTGATGAGCAGCGATGACTCACTTCCCAGTAGGTGACGTTTACTATTGGGAGGAGGAATATTAGGGACATTGGGAGGAGTAGTAGGATACATCTTGCAATATAACTTGTCTTTGTCTTGGCTTCATTCTCTTAGTGTAATTTTAATCATTTTATTAAAATCACTACTTCCTGCCATCTCTCATCTAAGCTGGCAATGTGCGTTTGAAGATAAATGTATACTCGTTGGTAAGATGTAACATTTGGATTATTAAAAACTAAGTGATTTTCATGATTATTGTCAATTCATCATCGATTATTAGCTATTGTTTTTTGGATTTGGATAAAATGTCAGAAAATGGTGAAAATGTGGATCGGTGTTTCCCAAAGCCCAAGATGACGTCCTCAAATGTCTTGTTTTGTTCACAACTCAAAGATATTCAGTTTACTATCATAGAGGAGTAAAGAAACCAGAAAATATTCACATTTAAGAAGCTGGAATCGGACAATTTTGACTTTTTTTTCCTTAAAAAAATAGTCAAACCAATTAATCGATTATCAAAATAGTTAGAGATTGATTTAATAGTTGACAACTAATCGATTAACCGTTGCAGCTATAAATGTGACGTCTTCAAACTGATGTCTTTGTCCAACCAACAGTTCAAAACCCCCAAATCTTCCATTTATAATGATTTTTTTTAAATGAGAAAAAGCAGTAAATCCTCAAATTTCAGAAGCTGGAACCAGGGAAGGTTTCATTATTTTGCTTAAGAAATAATTCAAATGATTAAGCATTTATATCAAAATAGTAAATACTAGGGCTGTCAAAGTTAACACGATAATAACACGTTAATGCAAATTAATTTTAACTCCACTTTATGATAATCACATGCAGTTTGGGGCAAGTCATAGTCAAGTCAGAACACTGACACAGTGCTTGAGTTTGCCATGTTCTGATTTGAGCATATGTTTTATGCTAAATGCAGTACCTGTGAGGGTTTCTGGGCAATATGTGTCATTATTTTGTGATGTTAATTAATTTCCCATAATAATTGTTTTCAGCTGTAATTTTGAGGATTATCTCAGTTGTCATATTGAGAGGAGAGTATATAGTAAAACAGTGATATATGTTTGCTATATTTGCTACAGTAAAGTAATAATATTGCTGTAACTAATGCAGCTGTAACCTCCAGATCTTTTAATATGAGTAATTTAGCTTTTTCAGGCTGTGTCACCTTGTCCTTAGTAGTACCCAGGAAGAGGCAGCTTTTTTTCAAGCTGAGGAGTACGTGAGAGAGGTCAGTTTGTGTGCTGTTGGAAACCGAGAACCTCACAGCTGACTTGCCTTTAGCACAGCACTTCAAAGAAAAGTTAATCAGATTACCTGTAGGGGGCATATGTGGACAGGGATTCAGCTTTACGAGCCCCTCTGTCCCAGTTTGCTCTGAGGTTAACTCTCTGAAGTGTGTCTGGAGTCGCTTATTTCAGGGCACCAGTTCGCCACATAGCAGAGACCTGTTTAAGCCGGAAGTTAAGTGTTTTCTAGTCTGTTCTGCTGTTTGTATGAGTCTGAATCTAAGCGAGATTTAAACAAACATTCATTGGACTGTTGTGATTTTTTGCTTTTGGCCACACTGTGCTGACAAACTGGTTGATGTGCGTACAATAATCTCACTTCACTGCCAGAGCCACACCTGTCTTTTAACTCTCCTCGCTCCTCTGCACGCCCAATCAATCTATTTATAGTTTTTCTCTTTTAACATGATGATGCACTTGTGCTCATTCCTATCCGTTCGTATCACAGGACTTTGTCGTCCCCACTTTCTCTCTTTCTTTCTGTTTTGAAAGGAGATGCTGCAACATTTTCTCTCTCTCTCATCCTTCCTTCTGCTCTCCGTTCTGGCTGTCACTGTCTTGCCCTGCAACTGAATCAGGCTGGAGCGATAAAGCGCCGCAGAACATATATCACCCTCCTCTCTCCCTCCCGCTCCGTATCAGGGACCTCCCATTCTCTCTCTCTCTCTCTCTCTCTCTCTCGCTCCCCGACTCCGTTCCACACTCCCTCTCTCCACCCAGTTTCTCCTTGACGGTGAGTCCTATAGCGCTGAGTACAGAGAGCAGCATTGCTGACGCATTTTCTCCTACCTGCCCGTACCTGCAGAAAAAAGGCGAGGGGAGAAACATTTTCTCTCTTCTTCCTCGTTTCTCCTCTGGATTTGACTTCCCCACCACAGTGCTCTTCCTCTGTTTGGCACTGCTGTTGGTTGCCCTCTGGTTTTTCCTTATGGGATACGATTGAGCAGTTTTTCATTTTTGCCACCAGCTGTCCTGCACCATTTCTCCTTGCAGCTTTTTTTGCCAGAGGGGTAGCACAGTCGTGGAAATGCAGTCTTGTTGGATGGATGGATTTTTCAACTTTTAACCTGGGCCTCCTTTTGGAGGAAACGCATCATCCACAGCTCTGGGAGAGCTGTCAGTTGGGCTGTAATTGAGGCTGGGATAGGGACGTAGTATCTCACATCTGGAGAATTGAGAGAGATTTCACAGAGCTCGTCACACTCTTATTATTATTTTAGTATTATTAGCACCTATATGATGGAAATAGAGAACTGAATGTTGTGCCAAACATTAACGGTATGTTGAGGATGTGATTCTATTATTATTATCACTTCTGTACTTGAGTAGTTGTTTGTGCCTGAAGCCAGAAAAACATGGCTGAGAAACCTGTTGGTAGACAGCAAACCAGTTTTTCAGGCTGTCCCATAGAGTAGTGCCCCGCATAGCTAATAGTAAGCACCGGCCTCACATAACCTTTCTGTGACCACTCGGTTGGTGTGCCAAGCATATCATATAGCTAGCATATCTTGTGTGCGTCAAAATAGGCAATAGAAAGCTTCAGTTCAGGCCAACGGGCTGGAGCGTTGACAGTGATGAGTTGAAACAGCGTCCCGACGGCTCCAGTGGGACTGCACTGCAGGAAGGCCATTTCCAAGTGAAACTGAGGAGAGGCTCTGTCCTGTAACGGTCTGCTGTTATCCGTGCTGCAGTGCTGTAAGCAGCAGACGCCATCAACATCACCACACAGGACTGGCTGAGCTGTGTTGTTGTTCTCTCTGTCACCTTACTCACTGCTGCAGTATTGACCCAGCAACACACACACACCAGTGAATACCTACGACCCTGTCCCCGGACTGCCACCTCTTCAGCATTAACTAGACTCTAATGATTCCCTACTGCTGTGTTAATAACAAGAGTCACAGCTCAGTTCACAGACTCTATTCTGACTCAGCGGGCCTCGCCTGTAGTGGGTTGTGATGGAGTATCTGGGGGACAAGCTGACGGTGGCCCACTCTCAGATGTCGGGATGGGTGGGGAATGTCCGTCGCTCCCTCCACGGGGCACTCGGCTTTTTGTCCAGCCCGATGGAGAGGGGAGGCCGGGGAGAGGACGGGACCGGGGACTTCAAGAGGACCAACTCCCTGCGCTCCCTGGCGTCCCGCAGCAGAGAGTCCATCCGCCGGTTCTCACTGCGCAGCCAGCAACGTCTGTCCTTGCGCAGGCGCACCGCACCCAACACCCCCACTGCTGTAAGACGACACACACATTTAAAGTGCAAACACACGCCAGGGAAGCACCAGTACCACATTTCACCTCTGATACCAATCACAAACTATAATCATTTATGTGATTCATTACTTTAACCGACCCATAGAGTCAGTCATCTGTGTGCTCAGCTGCATTACTTTAACATCTGTTGATGTTAAATAAAGCACAAGTGGAATTCAAGTCATTTTGCAGCGATGTCCACGTGGTTCTGTAATGTCGCCGAGTTAACAGCTGCTCCTTCGTCAACTATTTGGTCTGCAGCCAAACATGTCAAGAACTTATCCATCTGCCTCCCTGGTGTCATCCATCTCTTTCTATGCTTTCAGTGCTTCTCCATCTTACATTGTCCTTGGCTCAATGTTAACCTTTCTTTGTCCGTCTCTCTTTGTGTAGCAACGCTGTGGTTATACTGGCTCTTCAGCTCATCATGTTGCCCACCATTTGTGTTTTTAGTAAAGTCCTCAATCGTGATTAATCGCAAATTAATCACACATTTGTTTATCTGTTCAAAATGCACCTTAACGGGAGATTTGTCAAGTATTCAATACTCTTATCAACATGGAAGTGGGCAAATATGCTTGCTTTATGCAAATGTATGTATATATTTATTGTTGGAACTCAATTAACAACACAAAACAATGACAAATATTGTCCAGAAACCTTCACAGGTACTGCATTTAGCATAAATATGCTCAGATCATAACATGTTAAACTCAAGCCTAACAGCTGTCAGTGTGCTGACTTGACTATGACTTGCCCCAAACTGCATGTGATTATCATAAAGTGTGCATGTCTGTAAAGGGGAGACTCGTGGGTACCCATAGAACCCATTTTCATTCACATATCTTGAGGTCAGAGGTCAAGGGACCCCTTTGAAAATGGCCATGCCAGTTTTTCCTCGCCAAATTTTAGCGTAAGTTTGGAGCTTTATTTAGCATCCTTTGCAACAAGTTAGTATGACATGGTTGGTACCAATGGATTCATTAGGTTCTCTAGTTTTATGTAATGCCAGTATATTCATTTCAGCTTTAAAACTGAGCCTGCGACAACCTCCAAAAGATCTATTGCGTTTAAAAAAATGTGTGACGTTAAAACGAATTTGCGTTAACACGTTATTATCGTGTTAACTTTGACAATCCTAGTTTTTTGTGATAAAATTAGGCACAAGGACTGATACGGAAAAGTGGGATTCCTAACATTATACCATAGTATTTGTATCGCCAAAAACTAAACTCTTGAAAAGAACACACATCTGATTCCTTGGCTTCCTATCACTCTCTCCACCCTGAAATCCAACCTGATCTGTGCTCTATATAAAGGACAGATTTAGAAATCCATGTAGGGATATGGATACGTTGCAGTGAAGTTGCTCCTATCTTTAGGTTACGCCTGTTTGCTGAACTGCCGTCCAACACCTCATGAGTCACAGCTCCTAAAGATAAGCGGTGTTTTCATGACGTCCGTGTGGCTGTCAGTTGTGTTGGCATGTCTTAGTGAGTCTTAGACATCATCGACTGTGGTTGTGGTCTCTGGGAGCAGCGTGCCTCCCCACTGTTCCGGTGTTAAGTGGATGAATGACAGTAAAAGGTCAGTAATGGCTGAATGGTAATGGACAGTGTCAGCGTAGCCAGTAAATGAACGAGAGGCAGCAGACTACCCATTTCTCCCTAAGCACACAATTGTTTTGTACATCCAGAGATGGAGACTGAGTGGAAAAATGTTTCTGGTGTCTGAATTATTATGTGGGTCTTTGCATTATGACACTGAATACTATAGCAACAACTGCAACATACCTGCCACATTCATTCACAGATGCTGAGTGAGAACAGACTCTCCTCTGGCTCTGATGTGTGTGACCACAGCCATGTATTTAGTAATGGGTTGCTTTGGCTGTCACTATAGCAGATAATGGAAATCACCAGAGGCCCCAGGATATGATATTATCACGATACTTAAGTCACGATGCAATCTGATTGCGAAACATTTAAGTATTGTATAAGATATATGCGATAAGATATATTGTGATTTATTACCTTTTTCCAACTGCAAAATATGCAGTTTGTCAACATCTGTTTTATATAATAGGATACAGTTTTCACTCTGTTCATCTCAGAGTTTTCATTCACATATCTTGAGGTCAGAGGTCAAGGGACCCCTTTGAAAATGGCCATGCCAGTTTTTCCTCACCAAAATTTAGTGTAACTTTGGAGCGTTATTTAGCGTTCTTCCCGACAAGCTAACATGACATGGTTGGTACCAATCGATTCCTTAGGTTTCTGAGTTTCATATGATACCAGTATCTTCACTCTAGCTTTAAGACTGAGCCCACTACAACCTCTGAAAGACAGAATAGCGTCTGGGCCCACCAGCGGGCCGTCGTATTGTTAAGAGTTAATAGTTTTTACAATAAAAGATCGATGCTTGATGTCGGTGTATTGATACAATAGGCTATTGCCACGCAAAATATCGCAATACTAAGATTTTTTTTCCCCACTTTTACTGTTTTCCGTGTGATTTATTGGTTAACATTATTACTGTGATTGCTCATGGAAAACAAAGGAAAGTTCCCACACATAAAATTCACCTCTGCAATGCTTTTTGATTATTTTATTGTGACATTTCTCATGGTACACTTATACATACACACATATGGCAGTAAAAGAGGTGAATGAAGAGTAATCTTTATTTGCTTTCTGTGTTTTTATGGGAGTATGGATCTTTCAGATCAGTTGGAGGAGGGCCTCTGGTTTGTGTGTCATGCAGTGCGAGGCTCGCACTGGTCTGGTCTCGGTCTTGTTTCGGTCTCGATACACTCTGGTCTTGGTCATGACTTGGTCTCTGTTTAGGTGGTGCATTTAAGTACTCTGACTTGGCATATTGTGTCACATCAGATGTTGAGTTAATATAAACTGCCAACTTGTCATGTCGACCAGGTTTCTAAATGACCTGCCTTGGTGTGGTGGATACATATCAGTACAAGCTGTAAACATATGGAAACCACCACTTTAAGTAATTAAGGAGGTATTAAAATCTTATCCAATTAAATTTCAACAAATATAATAAATCATATGTGCAAAAAGCAACTGAAGTGAACCTTTATTATCCCACCAGGAGAAACACAAATGACACAAACAACATAAAATGCATAAACACAAAAACACGCCCAGACAAGTCTGTAAGAAGTATGTAAACATAACTAAAAAAAATATATATCAAATAGATATAATATCAGCAGAACTGTGTAATTGCTATTATACCTTTTTATTTATTTATTCAACCTTTATTTAAGCATGAAATCCCTTGAGATAGAATCTCTTTTCTGGGGGAGACCTGGGCCAACACAGCACACCAGTTACAGTTTAAATAGATATAAAATACAACAGACAGGAAATACAGTCATCAAACACATAAGGAAGATTATAACTATAGACATGTAACTGTAGTGTATTACTGTTTTTTATCTTCAAATCATCTTTGGGGTCAGTTATTACCTGTATGTTTGTGCTGGACAACAGCGCTTCCAACAATTGAAGTTACATTGAAAAATATAACTCAAACAATATTCTAATATTTTGGCAGAAACCATGAAAACAAACTCCAGGCTGAAAGTAATGAGAGTAATCCTTTAAGTCAGGTCCAGTGCTCTCTGAGTACAATTCTTAAGCCAAGTCAGGTTTTTACATTCTTCCCCTCTGTTCTTACTAAACGCTTTGTGCGGCATTGAGCCCTGAGTCTGTATGAACCACTTATGTAATGAAAGAATAACACAATGCTGTTGGGTTTGCCTGGGAGAGTTCGTCTTAGTGTAAGACCTCTGACATGCAGCTAGAATGCCCATTTGCTGACATGAGATTAGTGCTTGCGGGGGCAATTGTTTTGAATATCGGTAGGATATTGATATTGATTACTGCTGTGTGTATTAGTGCACGCAGAGCATATTTTCCCACTCCACCCTAGCCAGATTTATAAAGAGCAGATGAATGGGGAGTGGTGGCAAGTATATTGTCGGGACTGAGAGTGTTTTCATGGCTGATAATGGTCTCGCAGTATTTTAGATGCTCACGTCAGATACCATTTACTATAACTTGGATACCATGATCATGAGACGTTACAGTCAGAGTCAGCTGTATGTTGAATTTAGCTGCAATACTGAGGTATGTGAACACTTTAACAGAGATTTGTATAGTTCGCAAGGGCTGGTTTGAAGATGGCACACACTGAAGCACTGATTGGGATTAAGGCTGTGTATTGGCAGGAAACTGGCGATATGATACGTATCACGATACGGGGTAACGATTCAATATATTGCGATACTGTAAGCAAGGCGGTATATTTTTTTTCATCTGTCATAGCATAATGACACTGTGAAATGGCTACTATGGTGACTAACATCATCACACATGATTACAATTGGACTCACTGGAGCCACAAGAGTCTCAGCTTTACAGACAATGTATGCAGAGAGCTCCAGGGATGACGTATTTTTGAAGGCCAACCAGGAAGTTAGCATCGCCCTGGTTCCCTCGACAAAAAGCCAATGGGATTGAACGCGAGGCTGTAAAGGCGGACGAGCCAGCTCGATGACGTTTAGTAGTCTCATTTAGCCACTTGCTGGCAACCGCATTTTTTAAGACACATTAAGGCTTCAAAATTCACAAGTCATTTCCGGGTTTTAGGACTCATTCCTGTAGCACTCTTTTTCAAGAGTGTTTAGGGAACCCAGTATGCAGAAATATTCAAATACACCATTTTAGAATAACACATTTATACTGCATTAAAAAAACTATGGTTTTTGCCCAAAACTGCATGTGATTATCATAAAGTCTGTAAAGAGGAGACTCGTGGGTACCCATAGAACCCACTTTCATTCACATATCTTGGGGTCAGAGGTCAAGGGACCCCTTTGAAAATGGCCCCGCCAGTTATTCCTCACCAAAATTTAGCGTAAATTTAAAGCGTTATTTCGCCTCCGTCGCGACATGCAAGTATAACATAGTTGATACCAATGGATTCCTTAGGTTTTCTCGTTTCATATGATGATCTTCACTCTAGCTTTAAGACTGATCCCACTACAACCTCCGAAAGACAGAATAGACGCCATCGTATTTTTAAGAGGTTAATTAAAAATCGATACAGCGTTTTGAAGAATCGATACAGTATCGCAAAACATAATATTGCAAAACTCACGTGTATCGATATTTTCTTACACCCCTAATTGGGATCCCAAATTGCACACGCGTTCTTCGACAGTTCTGTTAACTGGGTTATATGGATGTTGTGTTCATGTGAACACACTTATAATTATCTACAGTAGCTGCTCACTCTGTGTTCTCAGCTCTGATGTAAGACCATCTGTTAGGTGCTTTACAGCAGAGCCCTTTCTTTTTTAGAGGAGCAGCAATGCACTTACTCACTTTCCATTACACTGTTGAGGTTGGAGCAATCCACAGGCCGCTGTTTCTCCATCCCGTGTGAGTGCGTCGACAAGTTGTGCGTGGCACCCGACGATCAGTGCCTTATCAAGTAATAGTTTCCAAGGCCTCCTTCCAGCCCTTTTCCTCCTCAGATTGTCAGTCAGCCTCATTTAGTGATCAGCCCTTTCTCTCCTTCATCCTTCCATTCATCCGCTCTTTGTTAAGTTGTTTCCCCTGACACACCCTTCCTGTCTCGGGGAAGCTGGCCGTTGCTAATGTTATTAAGGAAAAGCCTTCCTCCTGAAGGCTATAAATCATTGCTACCAGACCTGTTGGTTCAGTAGGCCTCACTACTGAACCAACCATGTTCTCCATGTTTGCGGTTGATAGCGGAGTCTACACTTGCGAGTGAACAATCTGGAGTACTTAAAGCTTTTTATTGTTTGGCCAATAAACCTGTCTAACCTGGCACTGTCTGTGCATTAATGCAGACTGCACCAAAACAGAAAGTAGAGAGAGTTCAGTTTGTGGTTCAGTACTGAGGCTGTTAAAAGCCCCTGTTTTACTGAATAATAAATGGTATGAGATTATGAAAGAGCCTCTAAAAGGCTTTACAACTTCTGCTTTGAGCGGCCTGCCACAAGTCTTTTCTTTTTTTTTCTGCTGTGTAATGGCGCCTCTCTTCAACGTGTTCCAGCAAAGACAATGTTTGTCCTCTATCTATGCTGATCAGGTGAGGGCGGGTTCTGGGTGTGTTTCAGTTGAGTAACACACACGCACACACAAGGGTAGTATTTTTTATCACCAGCATTTTACGAGACTTGGTTTTAGATTTTTTTGACAGCAGTGATGGCAGCGTACAGGGACAGGTAGAAGAGAGAAGGATGATGTAACACTGAGGTCTCCAGCTGGAACTGAACATTTCAAAACCTGCCCACTTTCATACCTCTGCACACCTGGTTAGTTTCTGCATTAAATGGGCATGATTGTCTCTTAAAAATACAGAAATTGTGTGAGGCCGCCCTCCCATTTCTGCTGTCAGAAAGGTGCTGTTAGACACTGTTAAAGCTGCAGTTGGTAACTTTGCAAAATATTGCAAAATATGCTATAATAGCAAATATGATAAAAAAAAAAAAAAAAATTATAAAATGGTCTCTATATCCTGACAGTAGTGCATGAGACAGGTAATCTGTGAACAAAAACTCTTGTTCCTCTTTGTGTATTCCTACTTCTCCTAATGGCATTTGCAAGATTTCAAAATAAAATACCCCGCAATAAATCGCCTTACTTACAGTACTGCAATATATTGAATCGAAATACGTATCGTATTACCAGATTCTTGCCAATACAAAGTCCTAATGTTTACAATTCTAAAGCGTTCTACGTAGATTTCAGAAGTGGCAGACAAAACAATTGTGTGGCTAGTAGAAATGTTCAGTGACCTGCCAGAGTGGCACGTGAGGAAAAAACATACTTTTAGGCCCTGCCCTCAGACGATCCAATAAGCACTTCATTTGAAGCATACTGGAGCCTATAAGCTTGTAAATTAGCCTTAATATATAATACTTCTGGGCCACAATCCATCATACTTATCATTAATGAAATGATCATCAAGGCTGCTTCTGTTAGATCAGCACCTATGCAGTAGATGTGTTATTGATCACATCACTAATGTTTCTATAGTTCAAACTTAGTATCATATATCTCTCTCTCTGTGTAGAATATTCTTTGAGGAACTCCTCTTGCTAAATTCGCATTTAATTGACCCCAAGGTCACCAGATGAGTGGAGTATATATTGTTAGTGTTCCTGTATGATCGGCCGACAGTCTGATTTGGACGAGAGGTTTTTGTTCATTGTCAGTGGAAGCAGGACTCTGAAGTGTGTGTGTGTGTGTGTGTGTATTTAAGGGTAAGTGGCGTGACCCTGTGATGTCAACGTGAAAAGTGTGAGTGCTGTAAATCCTTGAGAAGAGGATGAACTTGAGAACAAGGGCTTTCTCCGACGCAGGGAGCGATGTTGAATGCCATTCTCACTGTTCTCTGTTTTCCTGTCAGGAAAGGCTTAGCTGATGAATGACATCCTGCACTGCTGTTCTTTTTTTCCCCCCCTCACTCTCTTCAGCCATGTTATGCTCCATCGATCCAAATGTATCCCAGTCGCACTCTACCTCAAATGCTCTTCTATCTCATTGTCGCTCTTTTTTGAAGTACTCTTGTATCTCTGCTCTCACGTACACAAAGAAAACAAGGATGGCATTCATGAAGCTCTAAGAATGAGAAGTCTGATCTGCCGTCGCTGCTCACGTAAACACCAGTGAGCCGCTCTCACAGTCTAGGAACCTGTGCAATTACAGAGCCAGGTGTATCACATTTCTCTGTCCACCCCTCGGGCAGCATCTGAGGACAGGAGGATTTTCTATTGTTTTGTTTTTTTCCCTATATAGGCCAGGGTTATCAGTTCATGCGCAGGCGTGCCTCTGTGTGCTTTTGAGACAGTATGTCCTCTGTACCAGCCTCATTAAAAGAGGCATGGTTCAGTAGACAGCAAACACACACTCAATCACCCACCCACCCATCTCCGTTTGTTGTCCCCGCTCCGGTCCTGTCTCCATTAACTCGTCCCTTCACCTTTTCATTACTGTACCAACCGACAGGATGCGGCTCTATTAGCAACGCTGCTGTCTCGATTAACCAGCTACTGTATTAGCTTGGCAATAAAAATGTAAATGCACAAATATTTACTAGGGTTCAGATGTCAAGTGAGAGCTGCTATTGGTGTCTCACAAACCGGTCTGTTATATAACACAGTTCCAGTTTGTAGCTCCTCATTCATTAATCATTGTTCTTCTCCCTCTTGCCTCCAGGTGCAGCAGAAGCAAAGTGTCGGTGGTGAAGAGGAGGAGAAGGACTCGGGAACACCGGTCCGTGACACTGACAGTCAGTATGGGACCTGGGAGACAGGACTGCGCACTGATGACAGGTGAGCATACTGTTGTTGTGATGTCAGATGTCAGGTGTCAGGTGTGGTTATTTGTGTTTGGTGTGTTTACAAGTACACAAGACAAGTCAGCGTTCCCAAACTATCAGAATTGTCCATTGCAACGCGAAAAGGCATCAAAACACAACTATGGTAAGCGCAGACAGTCAATGTTGGGAAGGGAATCAGATCTGATCTGATCCGAATCAGAGTGAAATTGATACTTTTGGTTTGTTCTCTATTTAGTCTGGTTCAGTTTCACAGCGCACAAATTAAACCAGACCAACTAAATAAAATAAGTAGCTGAGGGGCCTGTACGAAGGAGCAAATTTATCGTTTTCGTCTCGAGAGCTGCCGCTTCTGTGCAGGAAATCATGGACTTTGATGCTGTCGAAGTGGTTTCACTTTAACTCGGCACTGATCTACTGTGCGCACAAATCCCTTCTCCTCCAGTTTATCTCGAATGACTTTGAAAACGTCACTATTTTTGTGGACTTTGTTTATCATATTCTGTATGTTCTCTTCGGCCCAGATGTCAAGCAAACATCTGACTTCTGCAGTAATCCATGTCCATCCTCTCCCATTCATGTTAACCTGTCGTCTGCCTGTGTCCATGCCAACAAATGCCCGCGCAGGCAGCCTGCATTTTGGTTCACTTGGAAACGGCCCCGAGACCGCCTCTCGAAAGCGATCTCGGACCGGTTGTTTTGGTTCCCACCAGAGTACGATTACTGCATTCACAACCGCCCAAACAAGCCGTACCAGAGTTTGATTAAAACAGGCTAAATGTTGGCTTGTGATTCCACTGAGTCTATCATTTTGTTGGCTTAAAATGGCAGAATGAATCAATTGTTTAAGACCAGTGGCAACCATTAGATCTTATAAGTAAAATATTTTTTACTTACAAATAATTAAGACCCGATAACAGGAAAGGTTTACCAGCTGTTTCATACAATTTTTTTCAAAGTAACAAATATAGAAAAACATCATCTCAGACAAAACATTTTTAATTTTTAACATCAAAGTGTTCAGAAACTCTGTATTATGGATGCAACGCTGTGGTGTGGAAGTGTGCTATGCAAGTTTAAAGGAAACCAAGAAGGTGGATGTGCTTCTGCCGCCAGTGTGCAACTATCTATGAGTCAAAATACCTCCTTTTGAAAGGAAGGATGTATAAATCCTCCGAATCCTTTGGATTCTGACCATCTCCCTTTGTTTTGGATGCTCTGATTAAAAAAAAAAAAAAAATGTGTTCAATGTTATCTTATGTTTTGATAATGCAAATAATTCACCTGAAAAGACTAAACCCATTGTTGATGATAATAATAACTCCAGCACTACCCTGTAACACAAACTGATTGCTCTTCTGTGTCAGTAGTTACATCTCATTACGTTGCAATCTGTCGCTGACCTCCTGTGGTCAGAAAATAATATCACAACATTAACCAGCACCAATAAGAATTCAATTCAAATTTGTAAAAAGAAAGAATCAAAGTGAAATTTTAGTGTATTACATATATACAGTAGTTTTATATGAGGCTTGCGGTCTGTTTTTAGGTGTCAGCTAAATCAAAGCTTCCCACAGTCAAGTCAACAAAAGGAAAGTCATGACTCAGACTCGGTTTCATTGTAACCGCGGTTACAGCAACCACACAGTTGTTTTCAGAGGTGTTTCCTAACTTTTTTTAAACCTTATTTCAGCCTCACTCCTGCCACTCCCAGTTCAGAAAGCAACCTCAGCCCTTCACCAAGGAAGCCCACTCCCCTACACACGCCAGGTGATCATGCCTCACTGTTTGACACTGACGCTCTGGACGGCCTACATCCCTCGTCCTCATCTGAGAGCCAGCCGCTCCCTTTCCCTGACGTAAGTGTTACCTGAGTTAACCACAGCTCACTTCTGTTCATGGCACATACATTACTACCACATGTGCCTTTTTCCAGTCTCTCATGCTGGATGCTGTTTTTAAGATGTTCCCGTTTGTGTCAGCAAAAAAACTGATCAGTAATTATGTCTTTAGCAACAAATGTATTTCGTGACTGCACGGACACTTGGCCATGATTATACCGATATGTTTACATGCTGGCTGATGTATTTCTCTCGTGTCTGGATGTCCAGACCCCGACCGCTCTGTTAGACACCAGCGCTCTTCGCTCCAGAGCCCAGCTGGGGAAGAAACGCGCCCCGCGGACACGACCCTCCAGAGCTGCCCGTCAGACTGCTGCGCCGTCAGAGGGAGAGGGAGGAACCGCCGAGGACTGGCTTTACAGAGACTCCACAGGTTAGCACCAAATACTAAAGGCTAAAATCTTGATTAGGTTTTATTTAGGGCTGTCAATCAATTAAAATAGTTAATCGCAATTAATCGTAATCTGATTGCACATTTTTTAGCTATTCAAAATGTACCTTAAAGGGAGATTTGTCAAGTATTTGATACTCTTATCAACATGGGAGTGGGCAAATATGCTTGCTTTATGCAAATGTATGTATATATTTATTATTGGAAATCAATTAACAACACAAAACAATGACAAATATTGTCCAGAAACCCTCACAGGTACTGCATTTAGCATTAAAAAGTAGTATTAGTATTTCTCTATTCTCAGTGACTTCAGGAATAACAAGTCGAGTTATACAAAAACTAAAAATGCTTCCTGTTACAAAAATAAAATTGTTTAAAATACTCAGTGTGTAGGATTATTGTCTGCAATTTATTGATTCTTTCATAAATCAATTTTTCCCCCACCCCTACTCCTCAGTATACACTAAACGGGTATATAATGTGAAAATGATGCACTTGATGTTTAATTTTGTTGTTCAAATGCACTTTTAAATGTTTAACTGCACCTCATCACATACCTCTTTTTAATGGACTATACTGTATGCTCGCTTATGATCATAATATGTGTTCTCCCTGTGACAGAGGCAAAGGTTGAGAGTAAAGACAATGACTCGGACTCTGAGGAGCAGACCAGAGGAGCAGACGCCAGCCCCGCTGTTTCCTCTCAGCCACAGAGGATCGCCCTGTTCCCTGGGTTGGACCCTTCAGCTTTAAAGGTGAGCCTCACTTTGTCAGATTGTTTTCACCAGATGTGTAACCAGTCCTGTCTAATGCTGTGTATCAGTTATCAGTATTTATGTTTTTATTTAGAATTTTTTAAATATGTGTCCCATTGCTGTTGCCAGGCCCAGCTGAAGAAGAGGGGCGACTCTGACAATCAAACAGATGGACCTGCTCCCGCTTCTTCCCAACTTTCTCGCACTCCCAAGTCCCCCTTTCTTCCCAGGGCAGCGCGTGTACTGCCCCCACCTGGTGGGAAAGAGAACGGGTAAGCTCCACTGTGTTTTCTGTGGAGACAAACAACAACATGTTTAGCTGTTAGTCCCTGCATTAACTAAGCTGTCTGTGTTTTACCCCTGTAGTGAGGAGGAATCACCCCAGTGGTTGAAAGAGCTGAAGTCCAAGAAGCGCTTGAGTCAGTATGAAATGGAGAGCTAATAAAAAATAAGGTGAGATATTTCTCTGCTTATATTAAACATAGACTGTATATAAAGATGGACGACACGTCTCCACTTCCTCCCATTGTACAAAAAGCCAAAATAAAATTTTTTGGGCTTCGAAACTTCGGTGAGGAATTTTCGAAGGTATATCTGTCTGAGAATAACTAATAATAATTAATGTTGGATATAATAACGAGTAATGTGGGATTATTCCTTATTTCATGTGCTATTTTGGGATTTATACATTATTATTATATACTTGTATATATATAAAAAAAAAAAATTTATTAAAAAATAAAGCATTCGAATAGTGATTTGGAGATTGAATACTATGGCAACGGTCAAAGCTTCGAAGCATTCGGGTCAGCCCTAATAACTACATTTATGACCAAATTGACACATGTTCTGTTAAAGTTACATCTCCTCTCCGGCCTCCTGCTCCGCCACTACTTCACTCAGAGCAGCTGTCAATCATGACGTCTCACCCCTTTTTACAGCATCAAATAACTAATTAAAACCAAACTTAAAATAAAAATGAACACTTAAACTTACAACAGCGTGATAAGAATTACCTAAAATGACAGAAAAATGTATTTGACTTTTTATTTTGGTCCATGTCCCATCCACTAACATGGAGGGGAGGGGCTTTATGACCTATACTGCAGCCAGCCACCAGGGGGCAATCCAGATGTTTTGGCTTCACTTTTGGGGAGCTGTCATGTCGTCCATCTTTATATGCAGTCTGTGGTATTAAACAACTAAAAAGATAACACAATTATTACCATTATTGACACCTGTTCTCCTCTCCCGCTCCCTTGCAGATTGCCTTAACAGATGAACCTATATGAAACAGAAGCCTTAATGTTCGACCCAGAGAGTAGGAGCGGGGAATCTACAGCTGCTGATGTATATTTTTTTTTTCTTTTTTGTTCTCTTCCCGTCTGGGTTGATAAATGTGCATGGTGCCTTTTTTATGGAGAGTCTCTGTCTTATGAAAAAAAAAAGTAAAAACAAGCAAAGAGAGAAAAAAACCACATCTCTGCTCTATCCATTTCATGCTTGAACCTGTCGACGCTCTCCAGCACCAGGAGGCCCTTCACATGAACACTTTAATAGGGACCAGGAGAAGTTGTTGGGGGGAGGAAGAAGGCGATTATTGGCAATTATTTCCTGTCAGGCCGCATTTCAGGAAATGGTTAACTTGTGGGACCACGACGCCTCTTCATCCTGGACGTGCTTCTTCACCTGCTGGAGGACAATCCAGCCAATCTTCCTCTTCAAGATGTTAGTTTCCTTACTCGACTAATACGTACAAGTTGTCTGACATAATGTGTGTTATCAGTCAGCGGAGGTTGTCGATGGGAGTCACACAAGCATTGCCATAGGATAACATTTCAGACACTAATGATTTTTTCCTGCTTGAACATAGAGAACAAACCGCTGCTGACTTGATTGCCGGCGAGAGTGTATATCATGTTAGTAACTGTAATCAGGAGATGTTATATTTGTATTATCGATGATTTAACAGAGACAAGAGAGCTAGTTTTGAAAACATTAAAGACGCATCACTACAATAGATTTTGTTACACTCCACAACAATGTCACAGTCGCTGCATACTGTATATATGTTTTTGTCCAAATATATTTGTTTTTTTGTGGAAGAGGGACGGGGGACTTTGCATCTGTCAATCATGCACACTCCTTATCAGCACAAATACACTCCTCGATCTTTTATAAAATCAGCCCGTCTTCCCTCCTTTTACAGATTGAATGATTGTAGCTGTAAGCATTCATTATAAGCCATACTTTCACCTTGTAGCTCTCACACACTCCTCCAATCATGTATTTTTTCCAAACAAATGTGCAATTTCCCACCGTTTTGTCCCCATTAATGTGCATGCACAATCTTTGCTCTCAACCTCAGAGGGTTGGGGTGTTGGCTCACACTACTCCAGTGGAAGGATGGTTTGTTCACTACATTTTCTAAATGACTCTACCCTCTTAAGATACTCCAAAAAAACAGATGTAACATTTGCACCTGCTTTTCAACTGTAATCTTTCTCCTCATGTTTGCCATCCACCTGCTCACACTGCGTTTCTATAAAGCACTTTGATGCACTACAGCACTGACCTCTGCCCCCTCTTTGTCGGCCACGTCTCATCTCCCGTGTTGTCGGAGGGCTCGCGCAACGCGAGTCTTCGGAGTGATCGTCCCTGGTTTCCGTGTACATGACATTTTACTTTGTCATGAAATTTGAGGGTTTATTTTTTATGTCCTCCTTTTGTCCTTTTTTTATTTGAAAGTAAAGATGTATATTGCACTGTGTTGTACTGGCCAGTGTCCTAAAGTGAATACATTCTTAATAAAATTTACTTGACTTGAGCTACACGTCTCTGTCTAGTGTTTCTCTGGCTAAGTGTAACCCTGTGGACGTTAAATAAAAACTACATTTTCTCAATTTTTCTGGGTATCTCTGCGATCGGTGAGTATCGTGTGCACTCCTTTTAACTCCCTGAAACCCACTGACTTTACTGTCTTTCAGAGGCTGTAGCAGGTTCAGTTTTAGACCTAGAGTAAAAGTATAGAAATTCAGATATATGAAACTAGAAAACCTAAGGAATTCATTGGTTTCATGTTAGCTTGTTGGGAAGGAGGTTAAATAACGCTCCAAAGTTATGCTAAATTTTTAGAGGAAAAACTGGCATTGCCATTTTCAAAGGGGTCCCTTGACCTCTGACCTCAAGATATGTGAATGAAAATGGGTTCTATGGGTACCCAAGAGTCTAACCTTTACAGACATGCACACTTTATGATAATCACATGCAGTTTTTGAATGCAGTATAAATGTGTTATTTTTGCATATTCTAAAATAGTGTTTGAATATTTCTGCATACTGGGGTCCCTAAACAGTCTTCGAATTACATAAATTGGGTATCACTGTAAAGCTGAGACTCTTGTGGATCCAATGAGTCCAACTGTATTCATGTGTGATGATGTTAGTCCCCATAGTAGCCATTTCATCATATTGAGACCATTTTTTGAAACTTGATATCACTGTATAAAATGACCTGTGGTGACCTCTAGGATAATCACGGCCTCATGAAACTTTACAGCCACAAACTAGAGACCTAGAGAGCATTCAGAAGCTGGATGGTTTTCCTAGATTGAAAATCATTGATTCTTTCATGCAACTGCTGCTTCACAGTCAAACCTGTGAATGTAAGTATTTAATCTTGCTGATAAATACTAACCCCAGAAAAGTGTGAGGAAGTTTAGTGTGGTTGCAGTCCCAGAGTGTGTGTACGTTTGAGTGTGTTTGTGCTGAGCGGGGCTGTTTGCTGAATCCTCTTGGCTCCCTCTCCCTGTGCCCGCACACAGTGCTCACTGGCAGCCAGGCGGACAGGCAGGGCAGCGTGTGCCAACACAGCTGCCTATTGAGAGGCAGCGTTACGGACACAATGTGAGCGACAGACTTGCTGTATCAACAGCTCCCCCTTTTCTGCTGTTGTGGCCAGAAATAAACCATAAATACCCCCCCTGTCCCTGCCCTCTAATGGCTCAACCCCACCAAACAACAAGTGGCACTGAAAAAAGAGGGACGCTACCACTTCCTAGCAGGCATACCCAGGTAAAAACCCTCACTGTGGACTCAGTCGGTGTAATAATTCCAAAGCAATGGAGTTAGATGCTGCTGCGTCAAGTGGAGACCAAGGTTTGGATGATTTTGGTATCATGGAGCCTACTTTAAAGGACTAATGAGTGTATACTTTAAGGATATAATCAGTTGATTTAATGATAATATTTGGCCAAAAAATTCATATAATCCTCCTATATTGATTTGGTGAGTTATAAATTGCAACTGTGACATTGAGCTTCTCTCCTGTGTGCGTTTCTGTGTGCTTCGAACATGCATGCATGATGGATGGTGCTTTGGCTGTGTGTGTGCTGCTGCCAAAAAGTGGAGGAGCAGTGGATCAGGAGGATGTCGGAGCAGCAGAGTGCCCCGGAGCAGCTGGCTGCTGGGAAGAGCCAGGGAGGAGTTGGAGCCACGTATAAGGTACTGGAGCAAGAAAGAAAGAAAGAAAGAGAAACCTGGTTTGATCAGGGATGGGCTGCACAGTTGGAGTCGTCCAGTAAAACCACAAAGTCCAACTATTGGTCAGAAATATGTAGCCTGGTGAACAGACATCAGAATACAAGTATTTTGTGGTTAGGATTATCACAATATGTCTTTTTTAGGAACAATATGAGCCACTTTATGAAGGCCAAACCACGCCCAATCGGGGCTGAGGTGAACCTGACTCCTCTCTGTATTCAGGGCCGGCTTTAGGCATAGGCCATATAGGCGGTCGTCTACGGCCTCTAAATTAAAAAAAAAAGTAGGCGCCCTTTTTAATTTTTCTGCATTGAGGTAACAATGAACAAATAAAGAAAGAAAGAAAGACACTTTTCACCCCCGTAACTCTCTTTCTCACACTTTTTCATCTGCCCAGCTGCACTTATCTGTTAATAAAAGTGTAAATTGTAGTTAAACTGATTAAAAACTTTTAAACCAGCAATATCAGGGACCAGTTGGTTATCTATATTGTAATAAATACAGTTATTTATGAAAATACAAATCTTAATTTTTGTCAGGGCTAAGGTTAGGGTTCAACCTAGTATTGTGGTAAATATCCACTTTTCATGTTATGGTTCCTCTGTGTGATCCAGGTGATGCTGTTTGAGTTTGAGAACTTCCAGGGCTGTAAGGCGGAGTTTTCTGCCGAGTGTAAAGATGTGACGGAGAAGGGACTGGAGAAGGTTGGATCTGTGATAGTGGAGTCAGGACCGTAAGTAATGCTCAATGTCTTTTAGAAAATAGTTTCCTATAGATATCTTGTTTGATATGGTGTCAGGTAAACTAAAACTCTTTTCCTTTTTATTTCCATCTTCTTTTCCCTCTCAGCTGGGCGGGTTATGATCGGCAAGGCTACGCCGGGGAGCAGTTCATTCTGGAGAAGGGCGAGTATCCACGCTGGGACACCTGGACCAACAGTCAGAACAGCTACACCCTCTTCTCTCTAAGGCCACTCAAAGTGGTGGGTTGACTATAGTCTCAATGCAAAACAGACACTGCAGCCACAGAGCTCTATAACTGTGCAGCCAGTTACACACTAAACATCATTGTTGTCAACATCTACCGGAGACATTTTGAGGACCATGTTGTCTGTTTCTCCTCTATACAGGACAGTGCTGAACACAAGCTACACCTGTATGAGAACCCTGGGTTTACTGGTAGAAAGATGGAGATCGTTGACGATGACGTGCCCAGTTTGTGGGGCCACGGTTTCCAGGATCGTGTGGCGAGTGTCAAAGCTCTTAACGGAACGTAAGACCCTCCCTACGTCCCCCCTTTCATCCATATGTCACTCCCTTTTCTATCTTGTTTTCTCTATTTGACCTGCAAAGCAAATAACTCCCTTCCTTTCCCTCCAGATGGGTCGGCTACATGTACCCAGGCTACAGGGGGCGCCAGTTTATCTTCGAGAGAGGAGATTTCAAGCACTGGAACGACTGGGAGGCCCCAGCACCTCAGATCCAGTCTGTCCGACGTGTGCGGGACATGCAGTGGCACAAGAGGGGCTGTTTCACTGTCCCCGACCCAGCTCCGGCTCCCGGCCCTGGCCCCGTACCCGTACCCGGCCCCGGACCCGACCCCGACCCCGCCCCAGCACCTCCCGCCCCTCCTGCCACAGCTGGAGCCAGCTGAACAGGATCCTCACCCTAACACCCCCACCCACCAACCCCACAGCCCCTCTCTGACACCTCTCTGCCTTAACCTAACCATGGCAAACGCTGCTTGTGCCCAATGAGGAGTGCCATGTATGTTTCAGTGGCGAATAAAAGTTGTTTGACCTGGAGTTTGTTGGTGATGTTGTACTTGTAAGTCAAGGTTTTAAAATGGCTTTAAATTAGATATTTGGAAAGAATACTGTCACATATAAAACTGACCTCTATGTGGAAATAACTACATTTGGCAGATTCTTCTCCTCAAGATAATCCGCAGTTTATTTTTAAGTCGCGTGAGCCACTTTTACTGCTTGTCGTGTTTTCCCATTTTAGTCAAACAGCTCAAAGCTCTCATCCAGCAGCATCAGGACTTATCCAGGGAATAATGTGGATACTGGATCTGCTTAACAGCAATGGAAGTGATGTCATACTTTGTGTATGCTCGCTGTAAAAACAGAGCGCACCGCATTCCCCTCCGTAGTCGTCACCGTGCTTTTGATGAGCCTCATGATGAATGGTCACCAAGTCAATATTAGGAGCTGATATATTGATGTAATTATTATTCAATTATGAGTGTAGTTTTAGTAAGTTAAATATGAGTCTTCTGATAACAGTGAGCCAAGATCTACAACCCAAATAGATTCCATCTGCAGACATACTGCAGACTTTTTATGACATTAAATTGCTCATGCAGGCTTTTTTAATAGATGTTGATGTAATATTCCAAAATTCCCCTCGTATAATGTTATTAAAAACAGAGAATAGAGTGACACAGACATTTTTGTTTATTGGTTTTACAGATAAGTTCAATGCAAATGACATTTCGTGTTGTACAAACAAAATAGCACAAAAGGACAAAAAAATGATTAAATAATTGGCAAAGGATTGAAAACAAACAAAAAAACACACAATGAGAAACAAATAAATAGAATAAAATAATTAAATAAAGTAAAAAATAAATAAATAATGACAATGACTGTAGGTCTGCAAGTTATATATAAGGAGATTTAAAGCTTAGATTTAGCGTAGCCCAGGAAGGAACGCCACATTTTCTCAAATTTGTCAGCAGTGCCACGAAGCATAAACCCGAGTTTCTCTAGTTTTAAGAGCTGTATGAGATTTCTTAACCATAAACTGGGAGGTTGTGGGTTTTTCCAGTTTAGGAGAACCAGCCTGTGCGCTTTAACAACAACAACACAAAGGTCACAATCTTATAATCAGAGGACGCCCCTCTCCTGGGTCACTGAATATTGCAATCAAAGGATTGGGTTCTTTCGCCCAAAAACTTCTGATAGAGTTTGTAAAATAGTTAGATAATTTAGGACAGAGCCAGAACATGTGTGCCAGAGTAGCAGGGAGCTGCCTACAACGGTCACAAACATACATACCTAAATCTCCCTCTGTCACATGTCAGTACTTGCAAAAAAACATGCAGCTGTGAGCACATCTGTAGCATACTAACGTCTACCACACTGGGTCATGAGGAGGAAGCTCTCAGGAAGGCTTTCAGTCCACTTTACGTACGGATAATGTGGATTTCGGATATAATCTTGTAATTCTCAGTGTGTATTTTGACTATTTCTGGGCTGTAATGTCACATCCCTGCATTTAAATCTGTGGTTTTCACTGGAGCCTTCTTGACATGACATCCAACACCCAGATCCCTAATTCAGACGTACACAAAGAAAGTTGCACTATACAATATGGAGCCTGATTGCTTTTCACACCCTTAAATTCTTTGACAGAACCCTCGACACAAGCACAACCTTACATATATTCTTCATAAACAGTAGATGTAGGCTCAAGCCTGTGTTTTTAATCATCAGATGACTGATGGCACAAACAGTTCAGATTTACTCAAGTCTCTCACCTCTGCAATGAGGACAGAACCAGATATTGATCTTGCCTGTAATCTCAGGAAAAACACAAATAATTCTGAATAATCCTGCTGAATGCATTTACAAAAAAACACAGCAAAAACTTTTCCTGAGTTTTGAGGTCAGCCAATGCACATTAAACAGAGTACTAATCCCTAATTGAAAGTACAGTATACTCACTTTTAACCACTTGCTGGTTTGAGAGTGTCAAAAGCAGGACAAAGCTTTCCATAGCAGTCAAACTGGGCTGTACGATTACAGGCCGCAAACAGACCCCACTGTCCTCTCACCATTCATTCGCAGAGCAGTCCAACACTGAAGTGGAAAAATCTGAGATGACCACAGCATCCCTTAAATCACCACTTTATTGCCATAAAGTATGTTAATATAAGTAAGGACAGACACTTTCTGAAGCCAGCCTGCTATCTCAGCACACAGCATTTGATATATATTTATTTAACCCTGATGCAGTCCTGGTACCTGGTGCTCCTTTTAATGTAGATGAGAATGAGTTTTAATGTGTCCTGTCTGGATGTGATTGTTGTGTTTTAATGTACCCTTTTAATAGATTCATTAGAGATAGATTATAATAGATTACTGTAGATTAGATTAGATTCATAGACCTGAATTTACCAAAATTGAAAATTAAAAGTATATTCCACTGTGTGCCTTGTATGAAATTGAACAAAAACAAAATTTGAATGCACCACAACTAGTTCACGTAACTTTTGGCTGTGAATAAATGAGGATAGAGTAACTCTGTTTCTGTTTCTGTGTTTTATGAGGTACAGTTATCTACAGGAGGTGGAGCATTTCAGACCTAAAATTGGTGGTTTAAGAAAATTGATGCCCAAGATCCTCCTCACTCTGTTCATATTCAGTCATGTCTTATTATCAATCAGATCTTCGAGGTAGCCGACAGACGTGTTTCTGAAATGCAAACACAACCACAAAAACACAGAACCTGCAGGGATTTGTTTTTTCACATGCCTCACCTCCATTCATCTTGTACGTCTTCACCAAGTCATAGCAAGGTCATCTTAGCGCCCCCTGGAGCTATACAGGTGTTCATTTGCTTTCTTAAGGGTGCAGCACAGCACAGCCATGATGGTGATCAGCTGACATGTAATTCTAGACTCGCTGCCTGAACAAGAGAGGCTAAAACTCTCTACTTAGAGGCTATCCTATGTGATCACAGCCTAAACCAGTTGTAGCTCATACAATTACTCCATAATATTGCTCGCTACTGTAGTTTAAAACAGAAGTTCTCAACCTGTTTTCAGCCAAGGACCCCTTAAAAGATGGAGAATATATCCCCTCATTTATGTCCCTTGGAATAATTTGACTTAGTCTTAGTTATGTGAAAGAACAACACAAGAGAAATGTATTAGAAAGATATTAGAAATGTATTAAACAATTCTAAGAGTTATAGATTTGTTAAACTAGAATGTAATCTATGAACTATTATACTGTAGATTAAAAAAAAATTATTATTATTTGTTGAACTATAAAGCCTTTAGTAAAAAAAAAAAAAAAAACATCATGATAATTTAGATGAAGGAATCTGAAAACTTTTCACGGACCCCCTGGCAGAGTACCACGGACCCCTGGGGGTCCCCAGACCCCACTTTGAGAATCACTGGTTTAAACTATGTCATATTTCATGTCCTCATAATTAACATCTAAAACCTCATCCTCTTTTACATGTACAACCAGGATTTATTTATTTATTTATTTATTTATTTATTTATTTATTTATTTATTTATTTATTTATTTATTTGATAGGACAATACATGTAGGCATTGTTACTCTTTATTAAATTGCAACTGATGCAATGTATATAGGACTTCTAGCTGTAGTTAATTTGCAAATGTTGTCCCTGGTTTGGCTTTTAAAATAGATTAAAAATACATAATACCACATCATACATAAAATCACATAACACAACATCGTACATTACAATCACTTTACATATATTTATGTTCCCAATCAGAAATCAGTGATCACAGGTTTGGTTTAGTTTCACCTTTTCATTAAACGTTTTCAGGTCAGGTTGTGTTTCTATTTCCGTTGGTATATAGGGCGTTCCACCGCTGCAATGAGGCAAATAAAATCAGATAATTCAAATAATACAAAAATCAAAATAAAATGAAATACCCAACAATAACATACCATAAAAACAATGATAATAATAATAATGAAACAGATAAGACATGTTTGAAATGGTGTACTAGAAAGATAAGTTTTGAGAAGATATTAAAAAGATGCAACTGATTCTGCAAGTGAAGTGAATTGGAATGAAGTGGAGCAAAATTAAGTGGAGAAAACAAATGAAATCACAACACAAAATATTCAAATAATGTAGGCAAAATGGCATATAAATAATATAACTTAAGAAAAGCACTTACTTACAGTATAACTCTGCAGCACCACAAAACCTCTCATCTAAAATCTCTACAATAGGTTGTGTCTGTCCTCAGAAGAGACACGTTGATCCAGTTGTATTTAAGTTATACATATTATTTACTGTTTAAATGTACACTTAGCTAAAAAAATATATATATTAACACAATATCTTTTCTTTAATAGAAGACAATATTAACTTCTGTCCCCTTGCAGGATTATTGACATGCACATGCAAGGTCATTAAAATGAATTAAATAATTAAATGTGCGTATTGTTTGCATTTTTTTTTTATTTGATCTCTTTACAGCCAACAGGAGAAACATGGCAAGTGAGTTAAACAGGGTTGACTAAAAAAAACAAAAAAAAAACAGCTTTGGAGCTTCCAAACAGCAGAGGCAACACATTTTGACATTATTAGTGCTTTCTAGAAATTGAATATCAAATAAACCCACTCTTGTGGAAATATTCAGCAGTATTTGGACTGTTATTCAAATCAATCTGACTCTCTCCAGCACAGTAAAACCCATCTTTTACAATCCTTCTCTCTCTCTCTCTCTCCCTCTCATTGTAGGTGTGGGACTCTTGGCACTGTTTGTGCTGAATCATGTGGATATCGAACAATGACTGGCTGGACAAAACTGACAACTAATGAAATAACTTTGCAGGAGTGTGACACCCCGGGGTGGGGGGAGGCTACACGGTGACCCCTCATTTCAGTCTGCTGGGCCTATGGCAGGCCGATCTGCAGGCCGGCTTGGACACTGTGGGTACTCTTGGCAGAGTTTCCACCCCTGGGCGTCCCGTATATATTGAGCTCCTCATGCCATCACAAACACACTGGCACAGACAGGTACTGGTAAGAGGGGTTCATGTCCGTCAAGTTGTATTTTTTTTATAAAGTTTATAATTTAAATCAGTATCTGTTTTCATTTTGCTGCTAGGTTTAATCTCTACAAACTGTGTTGCACTGCTGTAATTCTGTACTCAGAGAACTGTGAGCTTGTGTTGGAGGGAGAGGCACTTTTGTAAACATTGTGTGTGGTTAAATAATATAAAACAAAATCTATGAAGCAGCAGTTTGACCTGCTTATATTTTAGATAAAAAGATAGAAAAATCATCCATATATTTATCAGTTTTTTTTCTTTTAAGTTTCATCTCTGCCGATCCATTCACTATGGCCACAGACCACCAGAACCCTGCATCCAAGCAGCAGCAGCCAGGCTCCAGTGCATTTAAGGTGAGATGAAATGCAACAGACATGCAGTGACCAATTCAAATTACAACTTCCTGCTTTGGAGTAAGCACTCCTCCGAATGTCAGATTGGAAAGTGAGATCAGTAGCTCCACAACACTCACACTCTCCCTCCCCGTTTCTTTCGTTATATCATACACAGCTGGTTATCTATGAGCAGGAAAACTTCCAGGGACGCTGCCATGAGCTGACTGGTCCCTGCAACGACCTCCAGGAAGCAGGCGTGGAGAAAGTGGGCTCCATACTGGTGCTGTGTGGACCGTGAGTTTGGGTCAGAGACAGACACAACACTAGAAAATGATTTAAATGTAGAGAGAATCAGAGTGGGTCAGTCAGGGGAAAAAAAGGTACTCATTTTTTGAATGGGATGGAAGGGAGGAAAATGGCCAGAAAAGCTTTCTTTCCTGCTTTGCCCCTACACCAATCACATCCATCTCTTTCTTCCCTGCCCGCTCAGATGGGTGGGATACGAGCAGGCCAGCTGTAAGGGGGAGCAGTATGTGTTTGAGAAGGGGGAGTATCCTCGCTGGGATTCCTGGACCAACAGCAGGCGTAGTGACACCATTATTGCATTCCGCCCGATTAAAGTGGTAAGAAAGATACCACCCATACATATACATACATAGGGGCCTATACACACCAACATCAGTTGCTTAACAAACCATCCACTGGCTTTTCTCCTCTCTCAGGACAGCCAGGAGCACAAGATTGTCCTTTACGAAAACCCCAGCTTTGCAGGGAAGAAGATAGAAATCATAGATGACGATGTCCCTAGCTTTCACGCACACGGCTACCAGGAGAAGGTCTCCTCTGTTCGGGTTCAGAGTGGCACGTGAGTCCATCCTTGTGTCCATCCTCGATGTCGTGCAATACTGCAAATAATAACAATCTCCTGTGACTATCCTTTCATCTATAACTGTGTCTTATCTGTTTCCCCTCTCTGTGCCCACCAGTTGGGTGGGCTATCAGTATCCAGGCTACAGAGGCTATCAGTACCTGTTTGAAAAGGGGGAGTATAAGGACAGCACTGAGTTCGGAGCCCAGATTCCTCAGATCCAGTCGGTTCGGCGCATCAGAGACATGCAGTGGCATCAGAGGGGTGCCTTTCACCCCGTCAACTAAGCTTGTGACTCTTTCCTGTCATGAACCCTGACCTCGGCCTTGCTCCCTTTCCAGCATCAACAACCCCTTTGTCCTCCATTTACACCATGCAGCGTTTTGATATCTACTGCAGCTGTTGCAGTAGTGATATTTCTTTGAAGCAAACTAATAAATCCTTATTGCTTAACATTTGAATCGGTTGTGTGATTAACCTGTTTGCTATTGTTCTTTGCACAACATCTTAAAAAGGGGACGTCATCACAGGTGGAATTAAAGTTAGATAAGTCAAGTTGTGTTAAATTATTTAAATGGTTCAAGGAGAGGAAAACATGCACATTCTCAAAATTGTTTGTGCTGCTGGGAGTAGATCCCCTCCAATATGTACTTTTTCAAAAAAATGACTTGCTCCCGCACACACTTTTCTCTGCTTTATTAGTCAACGTTTCGGTCAACAAGGACCTTCCTCAGGACATTAAATACTGGGAGTAGATCCACTCCAATATGTACTTTTTCAAAAAAATGACTTCCTGATATTGCGACTTTTAAGTAAGTTGCAATACTTAAGGTCAACATGGACCTTCATCAGGACATTAAATGTCCTGATGAAGGTCCTTGTTGACCGAAATGTTGACTAATAAAGCAGAGAAAAGTGTGTGCAGGAGCAAGTCATTTTTTTTAAAAATTATTTAAATACTACCATTAAAAAAAGAGAAATATTTCAATGCTTTTAATATTGTAGTTTTAATGTGCACTGAGCAACTTTAACCAATAGGTTGTGCTGCAGCAGGAGCTAACAGCTGACGTCACTTCCTGTTTCCGGGGGGAACGAAAAGGAAGTGACACATGATGAAACAACATGCTACTTTATCTGCTCGTGTAATACTTACTTAAATAAGAAAAGTTCTATATTAAAAGTATTTTTTTCTAGTGTACTTCATCTTCATAAACTCAATTCAGACTTCGGCTCACCGGAAACGTTGGTATGAAAATGTTAACTAATAGAAATGTGTTACTTAGCTTGTAAACAGGTATAATGTTGACCGTCTGGTCATATTCATTCAGGTATTATTGGACTTTAATCGTGCTGTCAAACCGGATAGCTAATTAACTGCTGTGGTTTCACTGTATTAACTAATTTTAAACAGTTTCGTAAAAGTTTTAGGAGTTGTTTGTATCAACTTTATCCCAACAGAGACAGAGAGAGAAATCACATCTAACTCAGCTAGCTAGCCAGACTCCCCTCCAAAAACTGGCAATTAAACGAGCTTTGCTTCTTTGTCAACAGAACATTCCTATAAGACGATGTTTGAAGACGTTTTATGAGTCTTTATGTTCAACTCTTAGATTCGGCATGCCTCAAAAACCTACTGGTTTACTAGAATTAATGTGACCTTGTTTGCAAATTGACATCCTTAAGTACATATTTTGTCATCTTTCCAGTTTATCATACTGCATAATTAAAAACCTGGTTAGAATCACTATGTAGTGTGGAATTGGGTCACTGTAGTTTTGCCATGAATGTTATATCATGAACTAAATGCTGTGTTTTTTTCATGATTTCACAAGGTTCACTTCCTTGGGAAAATAATTGTTATGGCCACATTGAGAGTATGAGGGTCACATTGAGGAAAAAAAAAATACATCTGAGATTTTGAGAATAAAGTCATAATAGTACAAGAATAAAGTCATAGGTTTACGAGAAAAAAAGTTGTAAAAGGAGAATAAAGTCAGAAGTTTACGAGAAAAAAATTGTAATATGAGAATAAAGTCATAATAGTACAAGAATAAAGTCAGAAGTTTACGAGAAAAAAATTGTAATATGAGAATAAAGTCATACATTTACAAGAAAAAGAGTTGTAATATTATGAGAATAAAGTCAGAAGTTTACGAGACTAAAGTCATAATAGTATAAAGTAGTAATTATACGTCTTATTTTAGAGGGGAAATAGAGCAGCGTGCCGCCTGTGTGAAAATGAGGAACGTGGAGCATCTTGTGAAGTTATACTTTAGTATAGGTTTCTAGAAAGTTATGACTTTATTCTCGTAATGTTACAACTTTTTTTTTTCTTGAAATAGTATGACTTCATTCTCATTTAATTACAACTTTTGTCTCGTAATATAATTACTTTATTCTTGAAATCTCAGATTTTTTTTCCCTCAATGTGACCCTTATACTCCGTCGTACTTTTCCAAAGCATGGACAAAA
This sequence comes from Sebastes umbrosus, assembly GCF_015220745.1. Lineage (NCBI taxonomy): Eukaryota > Metazoa > Chordata > Actinopteri > Perciformes > Sebastidae > Sebastes > Sebastes umbrosus. The sequence continues at coordinate 24,897,582 of NC_051276.1, forward strand.
TTATTAAACTACAGAGCGATTTTGTAATCCAGGGGCCCTTTACTATAATAACAGCGTAAGATCACTGAATAATAATGAATTGATAAAGTCATTGACACTAAGACTTTTGGGTCAGCTGAAAGCATCTGCAACAAAAAAGATGGAACTTTGTTGATGAGTGTTTATAAGGGTTGTCCCGAATACCATTTTTTGGGCTTCGGTGAGTTATATTTTGAGGTATTCGAAGCTTCGTGGCGCGGTTCAGCACGACATGTTCTTCTGTCTCCATCTCCCTCGTTTCAGTGCCGCTGCCGCACTACTGTACACACACGCACCTCTACACACAACAAACAGCAATATCTGTGAATTGTGGGATTATTCCTTATTTCATGGGCTATTTAGACATTTATACATTATTATAACACACTTGTATATAAAAACCCCTAAAACGAAGCATTTGAGTACTGTTTTGGAGGTTGATTACCATGGCAACGGTCGAAGCTTCGAAGCATTTGGGTCAGCCCTAGTGTTTATTTCACTGACTTTGACTTAACTAATTTTGAACCTTGTCATCCTTTTAAAAAAAATCTTCCTCCAACAGTCAAGATGCCTGTCCTGTGCAGTAACTGTGGTGACAAGCGTGCTGTGCTGAAACGTCCCAAAACGGGCCACTCGCTGTGCAAGGAGTGCTTCTACTGGGCCTTTGAGGAGGAGGTGCATCAGACGATCGTGGGAGCAAAGCTGTTCAAACCCGGGGAAGCTGTAGGAATTGCTGCCTCAGGTGGAAAGGACTCCACAGTGCTCGCACATCTTATGAAGCTCCTAAATGAGCGATACAACTACGGCCTTGAACTCATGCTTCTCTCAGTGGATGAGGGAATCTCTGGTTACCGAGATGACTCCCTGGAGACAGTGAAGAGGAACCAGCAACAGTATGAGCTGCCACTGAAGATTGTGTCATATGAGGAGCTGTATGGCTGGACTATGGATGCTATAGTGAAGCAGGTGGGACTGAAAAATAACTGCACCTTCTGTGGAGTGTTCAGAAGGCAGGCGCTAGACAGAGGAGCCATCATGCTGAAAGTGGCCAAGATATGTACAGGTAACTCCAACTAGCATTATTAAAATGTGAACGCAAGTATTTCAACTTTGAATTGTGACTGAGCAGTCTTAGCCTTAATGCCAAAGAATAAATATTTTATTACAATGGCTGGATGTGTTTTTTTCACAGGTCACAATGCTGATGACGTGGCGGAGACAGTTTTGATGAACGTCTTGCGAGGGGACATCGCTCGTCTGCGCCGCTGCACTGCCATCTCCACAGTAAGCGAAGGCGACGGGGTCGTGCCGCGCTGCAAGCCCCTCAAATACGCGTATGAGAAAGAGATAGTTCTGTATGCTTACTTTAAGAAGTTGGACTACTTTTCCACTGAGTGTATCTACTCTCCCAATGCTTATCGCGGCTATGCAAGGACCTTTCTGAAGGACCTGGAGAGCGTAAGGCCTAGCTCCATAATGGATATCATCCACTCGGGGGAGAACCTGTCCGTGCGGGAGGGGGTGAAGATGCCTGTGCAGGGGACCTGCACCCGCTGTGGCTACATCTCCAGTCAGGCTCTGTGCAAGTCATGTGTGCTGCTGGAGGGGCTGAACCGAGGTCTGCCGAAGCTGGGCATCGGTAAACACCATCGCCTGCATGACAAAATCCTCTCCAAGACGCCGCTTACTGAGAAGGAGGAGAGAAAGCTGAGACCAGTAGACTTTTGACAACTATTATCCCCTGTTTTATTTACCAGAAGACTTAAGATATATAATAACATTTTACAATAAACCACTTTTTTTTTTTCTTTTACATAAGAACAGAATAGTTTAATAAGCCAACCGAGTTATTTGTTTGCATTTATCATCAATTCCATATTTATTGAAAGTTAGCACGGAATATTTTAATTGGTAAAACTGAGAAAACCTCTCAGACCACTGAAGCATCATCACACCATAAAGTCCATTCACTGATGTTTTACAGCTGATAACCAGGGATCCCTAAGTTACAATGTAGACATACTTTCCAATGGTTTTTAAGAATTTTGTGTTAATCTTAAAGTTACATTCAATAATGAATGAATGAATGGTATGTGTGTGTGTGTATGTATATTCTGTATTACACACACATAACGACACCTATCTAGTGTACACCTACTAGGTGTGTGAGGTGCAGAAACAAAGACTAGCAACCTTCTTTTTAAAGTGAGATGGCTGTGCATGTTTCCACAGCAATGGAGTCTCTTCACTGATGGCATGTTTCATTTCTTTATTTTATGTCACTTCTTATGTTTCAATGCACAAATCTCTGGGGAGGATATGATGACAGTTATGGTCACATTCCAATGTGTTTTATGAACTATATTAATTTAATAAATGCATTGTCCCATATCGCCTTGTTTCACCTGTTTTTTTTTTTATTCGGATGAGCAGGATGCAGTAATTATTAATGTCAATGTTTAGGCTTAGAAACCCGTGAAAAACCCCATTCCGTGCGTGAACACATTTGTTATCAGACAAATTATCATGAAAATGTCCTTGCAGTTTGTCACTTAAAGCAGCAGTGGGTAGAAATGGAGCAAATATGATTGAAAAAAGTTATTTTAATAAAACGGTCACTATATCACGACAGTAGTGCATATAGACAGGTAATCATGAACGGAGGAAGGGAAACTACTCTGGATTCGGCTATTAGTGCATTTTACAACTTTAAAAACTTAATTTTTTTAATGAGGACTATTTAGGTGTTCGTACTGGGAAGTTGATTCACCTCAAAAAAAATTATCCGCTGAGTTACAGACGTCTCTTTCCCAATGTTAGTCTATGGGAAAAAGTATTTTTGGGCCCAATGGCATCACGTGACTGACTGGAAGTTGCAGTACCACCGTTGGGCCACTACGAAAGGCGCACTTCCTGGCGGCTTGGTTGAGACCACTTGAGGACATACCAAGCTCCGCCCACCAGCCAGAGCACAGCCAATAGGAGCGCTCTCTCTGAAATTACCTGTGATTGGTCAAAGTCTCCCGTTAGGGCTAGATTATTTTAAAGCCTCAAAACAGAGCCATGAGGAGGTGCAGAGGTCTAGTGTTCTCTCAGAACACTTGAATTACCATATGCTGAAATGTTATTATGGAATTTTTTACCCAATGATGCCAAAAATATTCTGCCTACAGCCACTTTAACTTTAACAAACAGCAGCCACACTACCTGGCTACTCAGTGATACTGTGTGTAACAGCACCTTCTGGCCACCAGGTGTCAGTCATCACTGAGCCTCAGTCAGGGAGCGCGCATCTGGTAAAAGTACACATGCACACATATTGCAGCGCGTTCACGAGAGCTCTCCTGACCAACTTCCAGCAGACAGACAGACAGACAGACAAGATGCTCCATGTTCCTCATTTTTCACACAGGCGGCACGCTGCTCTATTTCCCCTCTAAAATAACACGTAAAACGTATGACTTTATTCTCGTAATATTACGACTTTTTTCGTAAAATTACGACATTATTCTCGTAAAATTACGACTTCTTTCTCGTAAATGTATGACTTTATTCTCGTAATATTACAACTTTTTTCTCGTAAAATAACAACTTTATTCTCGTAATTTTACGACTTTTTTTCTCGTAAATTTATATGACTTTATTCTCGTAATATTACAACTTTTTTTCTCATAAATTTATGACTTTACTCTCGTAATATTAAGACTTTTTTTCTCGTAAAATTACGACTTTATTCTCGTAATATTACGACTTTTTTGTAAAATCACAACTTTATTCTCGTAAAATTACAACTTTTTTTTCTCGTAAAATTACAACTTTTTTCTCGTAAAATTACGACTATATTCTCTTAATATTACAACTTTTTTTCTCTTAAATTACGACTTTAATCTCACAATTTTACGACTTTTTTTCTCGTAAAATTACGACTTTATTCTCGTAATATTACGACTTTTTTGTAAAATCACAACTTTATTCTCGTAAAATTACAACTTTTTTTTCTCGTAAAATTACAACTTTTTTCTCGTAAAATTACGACTATATTCTCTTAATATCACAACTTTTTTTCTCTTAAATTACGACTTTAATCTCACAATTTTACGACTTTTTTTCTCGTAAAGTTATGACTTTATTCTCGAAATCTCAGATTTTTTTTCCCCTCAATGTGGCCCTAATACTCTGTAGTAATTATGGAATTTTTGCTCAATGATGCCAAAAACATTCTGCCTACTGCACCTTTAACTAACACAGACAGCAGTAGCACTACCTGGCTGCTCAGAGTGTAACAGCACCTTCTGGCCACCAGGTGTCAGTCATCACTGCGCCTCAATCAGGGTGCGCGCATCTGGTAAAAGTACACATGCACACATATTGCTGCGCGTTCACGTGAGCTCTCCTGACCAACTTCCAGCAGACAGACAGACACTCAGACAGACAGAGAGAGACAGACACACAGTGGGTGAAGTTTGGAGAGGAAAACTCAGACGAGAAGCTTCACCAAAACATCAAACTGACCCAGGCCAAAGCCAGGCAGCAGCAGCCACATTATGGACGATTTAGGTGAGTTTCTGTTGTTGTTTTTATAAACTAGTTTCTCTCAGTGAGCAGCGGAGAGCTGGGTGGAGGAGTTCACGTTAACGACCAGATTTTATAGTTTAAAACACAGTTTCTTTGGTCACTTTACTCTCTAAATGTTAGGTAATATCTGAAAAAAACAAATGGTACAGTAACATGTGGCTGAGTTATTGTTTTAGCTCATTTTACTTTGATTTAAAGCATCGTAGTAACTTCACAGCTGGACATGGTTAGCCATTAACACCACCTCCTGTTTAAACTGCCCCTCTAGTAACGGTACTGGTAATGCTAAATGAACTACTGCTTTTTGTTCAATATTAAGTGCCAGAGGGAGGAGATATTTGGCTGACATTTTGACACCGAGCTTCAACATTACCTCCTCAACTTTTGCCCCTCAGGCTGCTCATTCCTGCTTTGAAGTGGTGGAGTCAACAGGCCTCCCACATTTAGACTGCTCAGTGCAGCACAATGTGAGCTCAACCCTGCAGCCTGGCTGGCTTATATTATAATGTATCTCCAGTCTGATGGGACAGCACACTTACCTGCTAGTGATACCAATTTTTTTTTTTTAACAATATTTTTTATTGAATTTTGAAACATATATATAATATATATATATATTATATAATATATATATATATATATATATATATATATATTATATATATATATATATATATATATATATAATATATATATTGAATTTTGAAGCATATATATACACATACAGACAGACTAACAATAATAATAATTTAATTATACAATGTGCACAATGTGAGCTCAACCCTGCAGCTTGGCTTATTATAATGTATCTCCAGTCTGATGGGACAGCACACTTACCTGCTAGTGATACCAATTTTTTTTTTTAACAATATTTTTTATTGAATTTTGAAACATATATATATAATATATAATATATATATATATTATATATATAATATATAATATATATATATTATATATATAATATATATTATATATATATATAATATATATATAATATATATTATATATTATATATATATTATATATATATAATATATATAATATATATATTGAATTTTGAAGCATATATATACACATACAGACAGACTAACAATAATAATAATTTAATTATACAATGTGCACAATGTGAGCTCAACCCTGCAGCTTGGCTTATTATAATGTATCTCCAGTCTGATGGGACAGCACACTTAAAACTGCTAGTGATACCTAATTTCTTTTCTTTAAACAATATTTTTTATTGAATTTTACATATATATACATATATACACATACAGACAGACTAACAATATTAATAATTAAATAATACAATGTGCACAATGTGAGCTCAACCCTGCAGCTTGGCTGGCTTATTATAATGTATCTCCAATCTGATGGGAGCAACACTTAAAACTGCTAGTGATACCTAATTATTTGTCTTTTTTAAAGCCTGAAAACAGAGCCATGAGGAGGTGCAGAAGTCTCGGTTATTCTCAGAACACTTGAATTACAATATGCTGAAAGTAATATACGGATTACTAATTGGCCTTTTATAATGCTCATTATAACAGTCTTTTACTCATGGATTTTTATCTTGGTCTCTCTCTGTGGATGTGTGAGATTTTGTTGTCTACTCGGTTTACCTATTTTTATTCTGCCTATGTCTGTAAATCATTTGGTCAGCTCATGTTGTTTTAAATGTGCTATAGAAATAAATTTGACTTGACTTGAAAGGTTATTATGGAATTTCTGCCCAATGATGCCAAAAATATTCTGCCTACTGCCACATTAAATGCATCATTCACCGTCTCATGCACTAGTATATTTTTGGCATTATTGGGCAACAATTCCATAATAACAGTTCAGCATATTGTAATTCAAGTGTTCTGAAAGAAAACTAGACTTCTGCACCTCCTCATGGCTCTGTTCTCAGATCTAACCTGTGACGGGAGACTTTGGCCAATCACAGGTCATTTCAGAGAGAGAGAGCGTTCCTATTGGCTGTGCTCTGGCTGGTGGGCGGTGCTTGATATACTTCAACTGTTCTCAACATGGCTCAGTCTCAAAAAAAGTTTACTTTTTTATAGGGCTGACCCGAATGCTTCGAAGTTTCAAAGCTTTGATCGTTGCCATGGTATTCAACCTCCAAATCACTATTCGAATGCTGCGTTTTTTTTTGATTTTTTATATATATATTAGGGGGGGTAATAAAATATAGAATATCGTGATATTATGTTTTGTGATACTGTATCGATTCTCAAAAACACACACTCGGTTTTGAATTAATAGTTTACATGCAAAGATTAACTCAGTCAATATTTTATTTAATTTGCAAAGACATGCACCCTCTCAGTGTATGTGGCCTCTCAAAGTAGTGCTATGATATTGGATGTTACAGGAACTGTGATAAATGCAAATACAGATCCCATTATTCTGACTGCAGAAAAAAAGTAAACTTTTTTTTTCTCAGATTTTATGCATATGTTGGTGTGTTCTTTATTACGAGAAATTGAGGGGGAGAAAAAAATCAGATATTTCGAGAATAAGTCATAGTATTGCGAGAATAAAGTCATAGGTTTACGAGAAAAAAAGTCCTAATATTATAAAGTAGTAATTTTACGTCTTAATTTAGAGGGGAAATAAAGCAGCATGCCGCCTGTGTGAAAATGAGGAATGTGGAGCATCCTGTGAAGTTATACTTTAGTTTCGGTTTCACAAATAACAAAATAATCTTTCTATGTCCTCTTGCCTGTTTTGTTGGTTGCTGGTAATATGTTTTCCTAAAAAAGTTATATAATTTCAGGATTTAAGTCTCGTAATACTATGCTTTTTTTCCACATAATATTCCGACTTTATTTCTCGTAAAGTTATGACTTTATTCTCGTAATATTCCAACTGTTTTACTCGTAAAGTTATGACTTTATTCTCGTAATATTACCATTTTTTTTCTACAAAAAAATCAGAAAATAGTGACCATCACAAATTTTGAAACCCTGAAGTGACGTCTTCAAATAGCTTGTTTTGCATGACCAATGACTGAATACCATGATAAAATATATTAAGAGAAAAGCAGACATCACTCACATTTGAGTGACTGAAACCAGTTTATTTTTGGCATTTTTTCTAAAACTGTTGTTTATCAAAATTCGACTAATCAGCTTATCCTTTCAGCATTATTACCGCCTTTTATCTGCCCTATATCCACTACCAGCATTGATGACGATGACATGTACTGAATATGTGTGAGCAGTCTATCAGCTCCATCTATTTTTTGTGCCTCATTAACCAGTTACCGCTTTGGTTCATTGACCCTTGACCTGTTGGCACTGAACCTCTGAACTTCTAATTCTGGTTGTTATAGTTTTCACCAGCTGGTCAGTTTGCTATATTTACCTTGCTAATTCAGAATAAACCACTTCTTAAGCCTCTGTCGTGTATCTGTAGGAAGGCTCCCATTGTACTGATCTCCCACAGCAGAAAGGCAGTAAAATGGATTTGTGAATTGTTTAAGTGGAGAGACGATGGGCCGCATTTTGAGTTTGGCCCGATCAGAGAATACCTCCAGGGCTACATTAGATGCTCTCGCTGCCATGGGCCACTGAAAGGGCTGATTGTTGGTTGCTGCAGTCTCACTGAAGCAGCGTGAACAGCAGGCTGATGGAGGGGGCGAGGCTGCTGAGGAATGTCGAACATCACTCTGTGTTGGAGGTCCAAGGCCAAATACTCTCTGGGTCATGACTCACCTCCTACCACTACGCTCATCCCCGTGCATGCTGCCATCAGAGGGAGGGATGTCGGTTTCAGTCGGTCCTCTATTAATGGGTCCTTTATTAATGGCAGACACTTAATTGTTAAAAACGTCTTGAGCATGAGGTCTGGTAGTCCGATGATCACAGAACCGTGAAGTTAAATGGCTTTTTTTGTCCACATCATGTGGTAAACCATTCCCGTATCCTGTCTAAATATGCAGTAACAAATCATGTTTGTAAATACTTAATGAGACTGTGGTTTACTGTACTTCCAGCAAACCGCCCGCTAACAAGCCCCCACAGGTCCTTGTCTTGAGGCTCATTGATGACTGACAGGTCTTCATGGAGCTATTTGGAAACCTGATCAGTCTCCACTCTTTCCGTCTTTCTTTCACTCGGTGTATATTGATCTGCCCACGTTTTTTTAACACTCGAGGAAGGGGATTCCCTCAGCATAACGTGAGCCCTTCCAGTCCGTTCCTCTGAGTCAGAGTTTTCTCTGATCAGTCTTTTACAGTCCAGACCAGGTGGCAGCCAGGCTTAGCCTCCCTGTTGTTACTGATATGGCCAAGGGGACAAGTCCTCACCCAGATGTGGCCCTTTAGACCACATGTGATGTGACACAATGTCCTTTGGCCTGTCCTGCTCCTGTGTTTGCGGGGGTATGAAGCCGAGTTCCGCTATCTTGTGAATTCCTCAGGATTGTGTGAGATTCAGGCAGACTGACCTCACTGGGCTGTGGAGGCCTTGCTCCATGTCTGCAGGTCAACAGTGAGGATTAGTACAGACATGCTTGACGCTGGAGGGCGAGAACTGAAGTGAGAATAGCACTCGAGCATGATAGACTCTCCTTTTGGTTGTAAATTCCTACGAAATCGTCTGTTCGTGGATTACCAGTGAATCAAATCCAGGGATGGATTACAGATCTGGCAAAGTGGCCAAGGGCCCCCTAAAACCACAGGTTCACTGTGTGGTGGTTTGATTAATTTCATGCACTATTAAAGCCCTGTCTTGCAGAGGGACCCCTTTATCAAAATATAGTTTTAGTAGCTTAAAGCTAGGGTCGGTAATCTTGAGAAACTAGCAAGAGTACGCTAAATTAAAAAAAATGATCCACCTGAAAAACCCAGCCCAGTGTTGCCAACTTTTTTCCAATGAAAGTAGCTGGCAGCACTAGCTCCAAAAGTCTCTCAATGTGGTGAGAAAGTCACCAAGTCAGCAACACTGACAGTGCGTCCCTTTAAAGCCACTCCCCGAAAATTATCATAATGAACATAAACAACGAACATGGCTATTGTTAGTACTCACAGCTGTCAGGCTAGCAGCTTGTGGAAGACTCCAGTGACGCACATTGAGTGCACGCAGGCAGGCAGGTCGGTAGACAGACAGGTCCAATCGTTTCATTGGGGCCAAATGAAATGAATGAATGGACAGACTTATTACAGTCCTGCGACAGCCACAGATACCAGATTTTTATAATTTTGTCAGAGCATTTGATTTATTGATTGATGTCGGGATGTATTGAAAATTTCAACAAATATAACAAAACATTTTTTTTTGAAGAACACTACTAGGGATTCTTTGATACCGATATCGGATCGGATATCACGCAGATACTGACTCAAATAGCTGGACTGGGTATCGGTGTCAATGGGGTCGATCTATTAAATTCAGTTCTATCTTTTTATACTATTCACATTTTGTATTGGAATTTTGATTCCTGTTTAAGTTTTCACCAATTTGTTGCTGCATTAAAATGGTTTACACCTGAATTGTAATTCCTGGTAATTTTGAAGTTTTTTTTTTACCAAGTTGCTGGTGTACAATTTATTATTTTAATAATAAATAACAATTCACTGAATTATATCTATGTATTTATTTGTTACATTTTGTTTTACAAAGTTAAGGAGGCAATGTTTAAGTCAAGCCTGATGATGCCTTACACATAAAAGAATGATCCCAGTCACTTCCACACAGTGAGGCAAACAGCTTAGTAATTAAACACTGGTATCAGATCGATACTCGGTTATCGGACGATACCAAAGCCCAGATATCGGTATCGGGACTGAAAAAGTCGGATCGGTGCATCCCTTAACACTACCATCCCTAACTTTAAATATTTCAGTTGATATTATACTTACATAGTGTATTTTCTTGTATAATTGTGTGTTAATTCAAATTGTAACCACACTAACAGCCCAAATCAAATTAACACCATTCAGTCAGCATCACTATGTAAAATATATTTATTTGATACACTGTGTGTTGAAACAAGAGTCTTGTATTGAATCATACAACACCGGACGCATCATATCTTGCTGTCTCTTATACAGACGATAATGTAGCTAGTCATGGTCCGACTTGCTAACTTTGTAATGCCAACATGCAGAAATAGTCATCTGTCATGTAAGCAGGGTCATGTACACTGCTGAAGACAAACTTGCCTTAATCTTTATTTACTTTCAGCTGAGCAAATAAAACACTGAAAAGGAAACAGATGGAATACCAATGTACAAACATAGTTTATTCCTGTAATCACCTGAGAAGAAACACAGCAGAGAACAGGTACTATTCATCACTTTTATGCAGACAAGCTTCAAAACAGGGCGAGACACTTGGCTCTGTTTTGCAAACACACTGAGGCCCATGTGTATCTGCAAGAGGTGGCTATGTGGGCTGAAACAGCACCTACTAAACATGCCTTTTGTAAACACACAGCGGTCTTGTTAGATTTACTGTAATAGCATCAGTTGATCACCTTGCAGAGGCTTATTCTCCAGGCAGGAGTAAAAGTTGGCTGTTGTAGAAGCAGCGTGGTCTTAAATGTTTACGGCGCTTGCACAGCATACCGAAAGATCTTAGAAGGTCTTAAGTGCTTTCTGTGTCCTGGTGTTCGCCAGCACAGAGTTAGTGTTACCAAACTAGCTTTCATCACCCCTTGAGAGCTGCAAGGTTAGCGCATACCGCCCCTAACCAGTGGGCTTGTCTGCTCAGCTAGTGGGAAGCTCCTGACTGTAAATCAGTCTTGTTCCCGAGCTCCACACCCATCCTGTTCTGGGTCTGGGGAAGAGAGAGAGCTGCATGGCTGACCTCATCGCTTAGGCAACAGACCCTGCCCCACATCCTGAGGAAACAGAGGAGAAAAACAATGAGCAGAGTCAGCGCTGGAGGCCAGCAAACACTGGGTAGAGTGGGCAGCTGTGGGCCTTCAGGGTTGTGATCTGGTCAGAACGGCGTTTTCACTATTAAATGCTGTTGCGCCACATTTGTTGATTCACTTGCAGCGACCTTCACTCGCTTCCTCTTTTCATGCTGTTTGTTTCCACGCCTGCCCTGTTCCCTGGCCTTGTAACTTGGCTCAGAGAGCAGTGCTGATTATTTTCCTGACAGGTCTGGGTAATGTAGTAGGAATCTGAATCCCTGCTGGACTAGCATTAAAACCGGGGACACCCGAGGGCAACGTTCAAAGACAGGGGAGCTTCATGTCTGTCAGCAGGGCAGGAAATCTCACTTCTATTTTCTTATAAGGCTGGGTGATATGGGCAAAATCTTCTATCACGATCTAGGTCATTTGTTGCTTGTTGCATTTCTTGCAGCGACCTTCACTCGCTTCCTCTTTTCATGCTGTTTGTTTCCACGCCTGCCCTGTTCCCTGGCCTTATAACTTGGCTCAGAGAGCAGTGCTGATATGGGCAAAATCTTCTATCACGATATAGGTCATTTCATATCTCGATATCAATATATATCACGATATAACATGTTTTCTGGTAATTCAATTAATATATAGTCAATATGAAATACCCACATTGTAAAGCCTATTTTTGTATACTCCAGTGTGAATTAAATACTTGACAAATGAAAAGTACTTTCTCATTTAGTTAAGAACTTTAGTGCAACATGAACATAACAGTTTCAGGTGAATATTTTTTATAGAGAAAAAATAAATAAATATTTCCAACTATACACTGACTATGCTAAACGCATGCAAACAAATACAGAGTAATCAGATTAAGTCCGTAGTTTGATTTAACTGAGTTTGATCAGATCTTCTGACAAATTTTGAGTTAGTATGTGCTCGTTATTATCAATTTAGACGACGTAATGTGTTTCACGATATCTCGATATATGATTACATCATGATACGATAAATTATCATATTGAATTATCGCCAAGCCCTATTTTCTAAATACAAAAATTCAGTTTTAATATTCTGTCATGAAATTACTTGAACCTCAATGCTTTATTGGTAATAATATATAATAATATGAAATATGTTCGCAGTACCGAATATTGAAAACTGTCAACTACCAAAAGCCGGCATCAAATACTTGCTCATCAGAATCTAACTAAGGTAACTAACTAACAAAGGTATCTAATCAGCTCTAGTTTAAAACTAATAATACCCAGTGTAACTGAGATGATAAATTGATTAATCGTTTAATCCATCGTCAGTTAGTAGAATAATTAACTATTTTTATAAATGAACGTTTAAAAACAAAAACATTCTCTGGTGCCCGCTTCTCAAATGTGAATATTTGCTTGTTTTCTTAGTCTTCTATGATATTAAACTTAATATTTTGGTGTTTTTGGATTGTTGGTGGGACAAACAAGTAATTTAAATATGTCAACTTTGGCTTCAGGAAATTGTGATGGGCATTTTCTAATATTTTCTGACATTGTAAGGACAAAATAGAGTCAAGAAAATAATCAGCAGATTGGTTGATAATGACAATAATTCTTAGTTGCAGGGCTGTTTGTTGCGAGCCTGAGTGGGTGGTGTAGACGAACTTCATCCACTAACTAAATCCATCAGGATTTTGCTTGTTTAATGTCCTGCTCTTCTATAGGACGGCTACTAGTTTGGAACATGTCTTCAGTCAGAGACAAGAGAGACAAGACGGGCTTTCTTTGAGGGTCTTCCTCGTCTTTACACTCTCTAATGGCACAAAAGCCTGCTCAGTGTCACTTGCATACGGTCGACACACATGCACGGCTATGAATGTGTCCTCAGTGACTGGGTGTTACATCAGTCTTTAGACTTTCCCCTGTCATCTGATTTACTGGTCTGTGGGGAAGTGCTTTTATTTTGGTCCAGCGTTCTCTCGAGGGGCGTGTCATCTTTCGGATATGGGGCTGCTTGGCAGAGTATTTTTAGGTATGTTTATTTTGAAGTAATCGCCCTGAGATGCTTCTGTCTTTTTCGGATGGTATGCTGTTACGCTCATTCATCCTTTATCCGTATGGGTCTACTGTACAAACAGGTGGCCATCTGTAAGCTGTAAGGCGTAACATTTATCTGAATATTTCTCTCTTGGTCCATCATTTAATCTGTTTGTTGGTGATCCATATTCTTTCTGTTTGTCTGTCCCTGGTTTCTAACCAGCCTCCCCTGCCTGTCTCACTGGCATCTCACCCTCCACCCCCCTCTCCCTGGCCGCTGTCTGTCTTGTTTGATATAAATATCGTGTCGGGGTGGCCTGATGGGGTAGGGTTTCGGCATGGGGCCGTGGCCAGTTCTGCTCTTTTGCTCCCTGGCTATAAACAGGTGAGCTGTGGACCCTGGTGGGCCATCACCGTCGCCCACTTGTTAATAGAAAAGATTAGACAGCCCTGGTTTCTCCCCCCTCCCCGTCGGCCTGCACTGTACTCCACGCTCTGTGGGAAATGGGCAGTAAAAACATTGACATCTCCCTTATCCTGGAATTCAAAGCATGCTGTAGTTAGCGGAGTGGTTCCTGTAATTGTCAACACATTATTTTCATTTTCTGGACCGACAGATGGTGTTTTGTATTCAAGCGCATTCCTCACCGGCTCTCTACCTAAAATCCTGCGGTATTGGAGGAATGTGTGTTCTGCTTGAGTAGATTTTATTACAAAGCATCATTTTTTTGTTTCCAGTTAAAACAGGTTGCATGTTAAAGCTGTAGTGGGTAGAAATGGAGCACATATGATTTAAAAAAAAAAGTTATTTTTATAAAACGATCACTATATCCTGTCAGTAGTGCATGAGACAGGTAATCTGGAAAAAATCATGTGCCTTTGTGTCCTCCGGTGTCCTCCGGTGCTCCTAACGGCATCCGCAAGATTTCTTAGACCGGAAGAAAACAAGCAGTCAGAGCTGATCTGGAGTCTGCCGTCCAGCTGCCGTCTGTGAGCAGCTGTCAATCACTCGTGAACTCCGACCAAATGGTCAAACTAGGCAGCGCTGATCAAATATGAATCAATATTCTGTTACTGTAATGACTATTTCTCGCCTCAAATGTTTTCAGAAACATCTTGTAGTGTACGGTTTACCTGTAAAATGAGGAAGTTTGTGACCCGGCAGCCATGTTGAGAACAGTTGAGGAAATACCAAGCACCGCCCACCAGCCAGAGCACAGCCAATAGGAACGCTCTCTCTCTGAAATGACCTGTGATTGGCCAAAGTCTTCCGTCGTGGGTTAGATTTTCTAAAGCCTGCAAACAGAGCCATGAGGAGGTGCAGAAGTCTAGTTTTCTCTCAGAACATTTGATTTACAATATTTTGAAAGTTTATTATGGATTTTTTGCCCAATGATGCCAAAAATATACTGCCTATCCTCACTGTAAATGATGTTTTGCTGGATTAGGGCAACCGTTCCCAGAGCCACTTTCCCCGTGTCCCCGCCTGATTGCTTTCTTTCTCAGAAGCGGACAGAGGAATGTGTGGAATCCCCCGTGCACCTTCGCTCCCATCTGATAAACACTGCATGACTGTGGCAGGCCCTTGGGTGGGTGGGGGTGGGTGGGGGTAGTGCGAAGGCAGGACTGTACATGAACCCACTGCCACAAGAATGTGTACAGTATCCAACTTGAGAGTTGTTTGTTGAACGTAATGAAGATTAGTTACCACAGTGTGACCGCAGATGGTTCCCCTGACAGAGTGAGCCACTGTTGTATTGTTTGACTGACGTTTGATGAATCCATCTTGTATTATTAGTCCCAGTCACATCCCTTTTTTGATGACAGCTTTATTCCTCCAGACCTTGCACAATGGACTATTGAGTCGGGATGCTGTTAGAGCAGAATTGGACTTTGTCCATTGTGGCTCCTACCCCCTGTCTGAAATGGAAAAGATTAGCCTGTTACTTGGCTCACAGTGCTCGTTTGCATTCTTAATGCTTCTAACTCTTCGTTGACCAAACTTGTGTGAGACTGACGGAGGCTTGTTGTCCGTCCTCAAGCCAGACTCAATGCTGCCCTCCTCAGGGGGAAAACGAGGGGAGCAAGACAATTTCAGTAGCATCTTCAATCTTCATCCTTTCATTAAATGATATCAAAGTGATGCACTTAATGGAGTGGTATCTGTGTGTATTGCAGCAGGATGCTTAGTCAAAGGCTACAAAAGGATGTGAGCTAGAAATTTTGGATTTAGAAATTATACTTAATTTCTCATGCTAAATTTAAACAGGTCTGACTGTATGTATTTCTTTCTTTAACCTGATATAGAAATAGCAGAATCCAGACTGGTGCATCTCCTTCTGTGATTATAGTGCCATCCATATAAGGGCTGCAACTAACAATAATTTGTATTATTATTGATTAATCTGCTGATTATTTTCTCTTCTATTTTAATGTTTAAAAAAAGGGGAAAATCACAAATTTTCACAATTTCCTAAAGCACCAACGTGACAGCGTCAGGTCACTTCGTTTGTCCTACCAGCAGTTTAAAACCCAAAGATATTCAGTTTACTATCACATAAGACAAAGAGAAGCAGCACATCCTATAGCTGGAACTAGAGAATAATCTCAATATTGATCAATATAATCGTGATTATCATTTTTAGCCATAATCGTGCAGCCCTAACCTCAGTATCAGACGCTGAGGGGCGTGACAAAGCGGCGGGATTTGACGACCTGAACGAGCTGGCGGGGGGTTACACCACCATGTGGGGATGAAACATCCCGAACACAGCAAAATAAGAAGAATACATTGTTTAGGAATTAGGAAATTCTTGCATATTATACCTTTTAAACTAGAATCTAACTGTGGTGATATCCCCTGTGGAGATCTACTCTGGAGTTGGTGGGCCTGTGCCTGAGTCACAGATGTGTAGTATCAGCAGGTGGGAGGGGGGGAGGGTATAATGAGACACTTTTATAGCACAAATCTCAGAAACTTGGCTCCGTCTACCAGTGTTTTGGAAGGCTTCAGGCAGTACGGCTGTTCTCTCTGTCAAGGCCACGAAGAACTTTCTAGGAATACATCACCATAATTAGGCTAGTCTTTCTTGACGCTTTTTTCTTTTTTTCAGTTGACAACTTTTAAGATCTTTCAAGCTACAAGAGAAATCTAAATCTAAATGTATTTTATATGACTCACCTTTGTCCCAAAACCAGCTGTGGTATTTTTCTATGTGGAGGCTTTTGTTTTATGAGTGACAAAGTCAACTTCAGTAAGACCTTGTTCAGCATGTCAGCACCAGGTGCAGATTATTTTGAGCTGGTCGTGATATTTCAGCACATTTGCACAGACACGGGCTACTCGCTGAGCTTACCGCTTTAAATAGGCCCGTGCTCCCATGTGGTTTATGTCAAACTTACATGACTCGAACATTTAGCTTCTGGGAAGGATCTCCTTTTGGACTGAAGACTCTGATGACGAGTGGTAGCAGAATATAGAGGAAGTTTGACGTCGTTGAGAGTCTCCAGTTTATCACACTTTTCTTGTAAACTTAACACCGCTCATCTGAGCTGAACACTCAAACTTAAGTCACATGCTTTTGGATGCAATTTAACATAGACATAAGTCTGACGTATGTAAAGTTACTATCCTATTGGCCATATTCATGCAGATTTCAGAGTGAGAATGCACTAATGAGGTAGATTTTCAGTGGTAATAGTGAAGATAAGGGTGCACTGAAAGGATAACATTATTGACAGGATACCGTCACCAGATTTTGGCTCTCAAACCACTCCCCCCAGTAGACTGACAACATGTTATCACTCCTTGTTGCTCACACCATCTTTGTCTGTACTGCTGTCTGCTTCACACACATACACACACACATATAGGCCTAATACTGCCTGGAGTATATTACAGATACAGCAGGTGGAAACAATACTGTGAGTATAGATATTGGCTTTTTATTTTTTGTATCCTTTGTGAACTGGATGCTTGTTGTTAACTTTAAACACAGACGAAGAGAAACTTATCTAGTCTATTCCTAGTCTGAAGGAGTGGGGGACTTGATTTTCCAGATATTCTGTGTATGTGTTTTTTATTATGGTCACTTGATTGTGGATGGTGTGAATGCAATGTCTGTCATTTTCACTGGGCAATAAGGCGGCCTTATGAGTATTCAATGGTGTGCAGTTAGACTTGATACAAGACTCTGTGTACTTCAGTTTTTAAGTTTGAAGTAAATGTTTACTTTGCTGCTGACCTACAGTAGGATTAATGCAACCTTGGTGTAGTATTTGGAAAAGTATGATGATTCCGATAACAGAAAAATGTCTACAAGTAAACTAGGGGCTTCACAATTATTCAAAATTATATCATAATCGCAATACTGCAATTTTTAAATCGCAGGATGAGGAGAAAATTGCATTATTTGTTTAATGTGAAATGTGTGTCAATATACCATTTCAAATTAAATATTGTGCTGCAGAGATGTCCTGGCCTACACATCATATTCTACAGACTTAAGAAAACATCTTTGTGTGGTACAGATAACCCCAACAAAAATCACATCATAATCTATTTAATATGTTTTTCAATGAAAATGAGAATAATTATGTAAAAAATGACCATACCCACATCGCAAAATCATATCACAGTTGCAATATCAGTCAAAAATAATCGCAATTAGATAGGGATGCACCGTTACCGGATCAGATATCGGGCTGATACTGATTCACATAGCTGGATCGGGTATCAGTGACAATGGGGCCGTGCTATTAAATTCAATTCTATGTTTGTATACTATTATATTCTTGTTTTGACCATTTTAGTTGCTGCAATAAAAAGGTTTACACCTGAACTGTAATTCCTGTTCATTTTGAAGTTGCTGGTGCATGATTTATTATTTTAATAGATAACTATTCAGTAAATTTATATCTATGTATTTGTTACATTTTGTTTTACAAAGTTAGGAGAGCAGTGTTTAAGTCAAGCCTGATGATGCCTTACACATAAAAGAATGATCCCAGTCACTTCCACACAGTGAGGCGTACAGCTTATTAATTAAACACTGTTATCTGATCAGGACTCGGTATCGGCCGATACCCAAAGCCTAGATATCGCTATCAGTATCGGGACTGATAAAGTTGGATCAGTGAATTCCTACAATTCGATTTTTTTATTCTTTTTTCCAAAGTAGTGCAGCCCTAATATAAACTTAATACCCACTTCTATTTGTGTTTTTATTTTGTTCAAAACATCATGAATTATATTTATTTTATTTGCAAACTTGTATTGTTTCTTGAAATAACTCTTCAGTTATCAGGACAGGAAATACTAGTTTCAAACATGAACAGATTTCAAATGTAGAGAGACACTTTTTACCTGCTTAGATTGTATTTTAGAAGCGTGGTTAGCGATCTGACCTTCTAGTTAGTTGGACAGTGTTCGACCATGCTTCTCTGGTGTTATAGTGATTCCTTGAAACCGACTGTAACCGCTCCAAGCCTCTGTAGTGTAACAGTATGCAGCCGGTGATTGTGGTCTATTCTGGACGGGCTGGGGATGGATGGATTGTGTGATGTAAGGGTCTATTTTGCTCCTGAACACTCATCAGGGTAACACTGTACCCCCTCAACCCTGGACTGGATTCAGAAACACTTTCTGTCTGTCTGCTTCTTTGTTCTTATCAGTCTGTCTTGCTAAGTTCACACTGATTCTCATAACACAGAGACCAATCAAAGACATACATTACTCACAGAGGTACAAAATACTGAAATGACAGATGAAGCTTGTAGACAGGTAGCTCTTATTGTCAGCAGGATCGTATTTATAGTGTGGACCGATGGGAAAAGTATGTTGGGGATTTCACAGGGATATTTTATGAAGGTGTAATGGGTTTAGGTATGAAGATGGGTTCAGCGAAGTACAGTCCCATGCTGCGATGGTGACAGGGGCCTAACCTTTCTGTTGAATGATCTGTGCTGAGGAAAAAGCTTTTTTTGGGGACAGGTTGGAATGAGAGACTCAGACTCACTGTCATTGTCTGTTTACAGCCTGACAACACAGTCGGTAGTCGCCTCAGAGCTCCCAACAACCCCAGTAAAGAATTAACTGGTCTCCAGCCCAACCATGTTGCAGGTTGAAATATCTTGCAAAAACAGTTCAGGAATTTTGTTTATTTGCTCGAATGACACAAGGAATTACTGTGTCCTATTGTTATTTAAATTAAAGTAAGAAATACAAAGATTGCATTTATTTAAGGGCGGTCAAATGATTAAAATATTTAATAATGATTAATCACATGATTGTCCATAGTTAATTGCGATTAATTTGCGATTGATCGCAATGTGTTCAAACACTTTTAAGGGAGATTTGTCAAGTATTTAATATCTTATCAACATGGGAGTGGGCAAATATGCTTGCTTTATGCAAATGTATGTATTTATTATTGGAAATCAATTAACAACACAAAACAATGACAAATATTGTCCAGAAGAATATGCTCAAATCATATAACATGGCAAACTCAAGCGAAAGAGGCAACAAAAGTTGTCAGTGTGCTGACTTGACTATGACTTGCCCCAAACGGCATGTGATTATCATAAAGTGGGCATGTTTATAAAGGGGAGACCCGTGAGGTCAGAGGTCAAAGGATCCCTTTGAAAATGTCCATGCCAGTTTTTCCTTTTTTTTGCCAGCGACATGCTAGTGTGAAATGGTTGGTACCAGTGGATTCCTGAGGTTTTCTAGTTTCATATGATGCCAGTATCTTCACTCTAGCTTTAAGACTGATCCCACTAAAATATAAATATCACAAGTTGAGTTAATGCATTGAAGAAATTAGAATTTGCGTTAACGCATTTTTATCGGGTTAGCTTTGACAGCCCTAATTTATTTATCTGACCAGCCCTATTGTAATGTGGACCTAAGTGCACCGTGCAACACAAATGCAGTAATACTTTATCAAATCTTTCAGACGCGTTGCTGGCGGACCTGGAATCTACTACGTCCCACATCTCAAAGCGACCTGTGTTCTTGGCTGAAGAGACCCCCTACTCCATCCCCACCGGAGGACAGTCCTACCA
The DNA here is from genome assembly GCF_015220745.1 of Sebastes umbrosus. Classification (NCBI taxonomy): domain Eukaryota; kingdom Metazoa; phylum Chordata; class Actinopteri; order Perciformes; family Sebastidae; genus Sebastes; species Sebastes umbrosus. The sequence goes on from NC_051276.1 coordinate 24,918,131, forward strand.
GGATGTGTCAGTTCCACCTCCGGTCCCTCCTCCGCCCTCAGCCGAGGCTCTGAACGGGTCCCTGATAGATCAGCCGGACTCCCACCACTCCTCTCAGCAGGTAGGTCTCTATAGTGTGACCATGCATGTTTCATGAACTAATGTTTCTCCATGAAGCCTTTCAACAAACAGGTTGGTCATAAAGTGCTTAACAAGCATGAAGTACAAGTGACACAGAAATTAGATTTGGGAGCGAAAGATGTAGAAAAAAGGCAGAAGAATTATTTTGAAGCCACAAGTATCATGTCCCGTATGTCTGTGTGGTTGTGATCACAATCTGTCATATCTGGTCATAAAGAAATATGAGCAGGGATGTTTAGTCTTTCACAGTTAACTGGGTCCAGATGAATGTCAAATTGAAAGCCAAGTGGAAATTCAGCGCAGGTTTTCTGACTGATGTATCCTCTGCAGTCGTTAGGTTCAGCCCAGAAGAGCTCATGGTCCAGGGACAGTAGCAGCTCTCCGTTGTCTCACGTTGAAGAGGACCACGTCTACAGGTACCTGCCGCACACTCGAAACATTGTGTGTACAAAGTTGAGCGCATCATCTGTCATTGTCATTTACCCGTAGTTGCTACCAGCAGTTGTCTCTGTCTGTCTCCTCTTCAGTTTTCCAAACAAACAGAAGTCATCAGACTCGTCGACAGCAGCCATGACCTCTGCCATGGGCAGCAACCTCTCAGAGCTCGACAGGCTGCTGCTGGAACTCAACGCAGTGCAACAAAGCTCCCCGTCATTCCCCACTACAGGTACACACAAAGCCCTCGTCTTTATCAGCTCCGTTTGCGGCAAGCAGAATTAACTTTACTGTTGTGTGTCCACAGAGGAGGCAGCTCCACCCTTACCGTCCTGCAGCATCACCCACTACGAGAACGGCGGCGCCCCTGACATCACGGTGAGCCCTCCCCCTCAGGAGAAACCCAAGAGGAACGGAACGAGGCTGGATGAGGCCCGACCCACCGTGGAGAGTCTGCTGGACGAGCTGGAGGGCTCAGTGCCTTCACCCAGGTACACGCACAGTCCCTCCACTGCAGCTGCTCTTTAACTTGGCATGTATTTATATGAAAGACGTCCATGACTCTGAAAGGTTTGTTTGTACTGCATGTCGTCGGACCACATCTGATAATTTTTTTTCGCTCCCGGACAAAGCCCCAGATCAGAGGCAAATCTGCGTTGGCTCGGTGCTCAAGCGCCATTTGTTAAGATCCAGATATTGAGCATGCTAAATATCTGGACCTGTTGGGGAGACTATCGGAGAGCTAATGGAGCTAATGGGAGCCAATGAGAGAGCGAGACACGGGTTGAGGGGAAACCGAAACCTGGCGGAGGGGTCGCCTGTAATAATAGGAACTTCACTGTATGTTAGGGTTGCACAATTATGGCCAAAATGATAATCACGATTATTTTGATCAATATTGATATCACGATTATTCATTGATTTTAGGGACAACATATTTTTTTCACATTAAAATAAACAGAGCACTGTTTTCACTTTCATGCTCATTTTATTGTGGGAAGCCAAAATTGTGATCATGATTAATATTCGATTAATTGTGCAGCCCTACTGTATGTGTTGCATTTGCAAAAACGGACGAAAGTTGTTGTTGCACCTAGGGTGTTGGATTTTTGCATGAATAAACATAACACATTGACTGATCTACATAAGGGAAATAGTATGAATGTAGTATAGTAGTAGTCAATAGTGTAGTAATAGTATAGATAGATCGGGGATTCCTCCTGGTGGAAGATCTTGTAGTGTGTGACCCCCTGTCGCCGGTCAGTCATATAGTATGAAAACCACAACGACTTAAATACTCCCGATTACAAGACAGCAAGTTGTGACGACTTTGACTTTGTAATATAGCACCTGTTGGAGCTAGTTCTGTGCAGTCGGCTTGGTGTGTAAGAGCTCTAAGCTAGTGAATCATTTTGGCTTCTCACAGTGAATCTTGTGGGAATTTAGACAATAGGTATTTTGAGTTAAGCTGTTAGTAAGGCTTCAATGTTTGCTTGGAATTACAAATCATGTTCTAATTTGTGTTTTCCAGCTCCTCTGCTCGCCACAGTGATTTGGACACACCCTCTCAGCAGCAAGCCAGAATTTCAGCTTCCTGTGCCACAAGAGAGCTCGACGAGCTGATGGCCTCTCTGTCTGACTTCAAGGTACAGAGCACCATGAGTAAACACTGGAAAGGTTTCACTTTATCAACCCACGCTTCTTTTCTGTCATATTCCTGATGGTTTCTCTGTCCTCTTCCTCTTATCTTGCTTCTGCTTCTCTGTCCTCTAGCCCAGTACTTTGGGCTCTGTCCTGGACTCAGCAGGAGCGTCTTCCAGCTCTCCTCATCCTCCAGTCTCTTCCTCTGTCACCCCAGTGGCTTCTCCTTTCCCGAGTCTGTCCCACCCATCTACCTGTGCCTCTCCTCTTTTCTCTTTGCCTTCTGGTCTGGAGCTGCACATAGACGAGGATGGAGGAGACGGTGGCATGTCGTTGCCCCATGCGAACCGTCTCTGTCCCCACAGTCCTATATCCTCCCTTTCTGCAGCCAGTGACCTAGAGCTGGACTCTATCATAGATGTCTCTGCCGCCACGCTGTCATCCCAAACCAAGTCTCTGCTAGTCCTCTCTCAAGCTGCTTCCTCCTACTCCAACCTTATGAGAAATAGCCCAAGTCCTTCCAATACCGCCACCACCCCCTCACTTACCTCAGTTAACACCGTCCTCGACCACAAGTCCTCCAAGTCCCCTAGTCCATCTGTAGAACAGGTGTCTCCTTCAAATACTGTCGGTAAATTCCCTTGTGCTCCTGAGACTGTGAGCAAGGGCTCTCTTTCTGTTCATGAGCTTGTTTTGAATTTCTCCACCCCACCTCCTCCTTTTAAAAACCTCACCCCTCCTGACTCAGCTCCAAAGACTCCTTCACCCATCCCTGTCGCTGTCTCTGTATCTCAACCTTCTGCACACGCCTCCTCAAAAACATCCTCATCATCTCCAGTCTCTACATCGATGGTCCCGTCTCCACTGGCCTTCGCTAGCCCCAGCAGACAGCTGTTGGAGTCGGCACCCGCAGCCCAGAGAGCCAGCCCCTTCACGGTGCAGCAACCCCCCACGGTGGAGCCCTCCCTGGACGAGGCACTGGACAAGCTGCTAGCCATGAGCTTTGCACAGAATCACTCAGCAGCACACGTGGAGGAGCCACAGCTGAGCATGGACGCTCATTGTCTTGGCAGAGGGATGCAGGACATGCACGAGGAGCTCATCCTGCCCATGGACAGAAACAGCGTGCAGCCCGACACTTTCACCAGCGCCACCAACACCATCACAGACGAATCAGTGGACGGAGGCACTGATGGGAACGGAGATCTGGACTGGGCCGATGAGGATCTGTCCATGTCCTTCCACGATGGTTTTGACGGCACCATGACGCCTTACACCGAGAGGCCGTACACAGATGGCAGCATGACCCCGCTGACAGAGGCCAGCTGGATGGATGAGTCCATGACCCCGTCTTCATGCCCCGGGACGCCTGACGTTGCCCTGGACCTGCCCCTGCTGCAGACTCCCAATATAGACAGAGTCTCTGCTTCCGGACATGTATGCATCTCCACTCCTGCTTGACAACAACATGGGCTTGTTTTGCTCACATTGTTTGCTCTGAGACTGACGCTTCCACACTAGCTTGCTTCTGCTTTTTTTCATAAATTTCTGAAAAAAAAAAAGCTGAAACATGTTATCAAATATTAATCTACTAGTTTGCTCACTAGTGTAATTTACGCACCTTGTCATTTTAATACAGATAGGACAGGGATTGTTTTTTTTAGTATTCAATATCATATCTCAAATCTGTCAGTGTGTCAGTGTGCTGACTTGACTATGACTTGCCCCAAACTGCATGTGATTATCATAAAGTGTAAAGGGGAGACTCGTGGGTACCCATAGAACCCAGTTTCATTCACATATCTTGAGGTCAGAGGTCAAGGGACCCCTTTGAAAATGGCCATGCCAGTTTTACCTCGCCAATAATTAGCGCAAATTTGGAGCGTTATTTAGCCTCCTTCGCGACAAGCTAGTATGACATGGTTGGTACCAATGGATTCTTTAGGTTTTCCAGTTTTATATGCCAGTATCTTCACTCCAGCTTTAAAACAGCCAGCTACAGCCTAAAAATTGCAAGTTGCGTTAAAGAAATTAGTGGCGTTAACTTTGACAACCCTACTGATTAGTAAAAGAAATTAATCTGACAATTACAAAACTATAGCCCTACTGTAAAGCCTTATGAGGGGTGACAAGGTGCTCTAATTTTACTGCCCAGTCCAGTATTAGACACAGATTTAACTGGGCAGAAACTAGACAGAAAAAAAATCTTTATTATGTTTAAGCTTTGCAAAAATAAAGATGAAAGAAAGTCTTTTTGAAAATACGTCAGACAGAAGCTAGTGGAATAGAAGATAGCTTTAAAAGGGAGAAGCTCTTTGTATTCAAGAGTTTTCGTTTTGATAACTCACTGATTGGCAGTACCAGTACTCAGCATGGCACATGTAAACCAGTTTTGTGTGAAGGACCCTAATGCGACCTGCGTTGTGAAGTTGGTGTGGTTGTTTGGGAGACTGGTGGTGAGGCGGGGAGGGAGGTTCATGGGTAGGTTTTTGAGTTTTGAAGGCGCCTGACATCAGCATGGAAGAAGTGCATGAAGTGTGACTCTGAGCCCACTGACCACAGCACCCTGCATCCTGAATTTGTATGACTCACCTGCTGCCCCAGAGCTCTGCTGTAACTTCTTCAGCTTATGTTTGGTGTAGACGTATGATACGGTGCTCACCATTCCCTCTTAGATAAAGTCAGTGATTAGGAGCACTAAGGGGACTCCCAACGTGCACCCCATGTTCCGAGATGGTCACCTGCGCAGGAAGATGGGACCCGTCCTCGTAAACAAGAACACCTCTCAGGACCGCCTCATAGAGGAGCTTCAGGGCAAGTTCGGGATCGGCCGCTCAGAGCGCCGACGTAAACAGTCCGACGACTGGCTGACCGAGGGCGTCATCGTCACGTCCAAACCCCAGCGTTTCCGTCCCGATGGGGCCGGCTGTGAGGTCGACAAGGTTGGCTTCAGTGTGCTCAACAGTTCTCACCAAATATTTATTTTCTCAATTAATTTACCTTTACTTTTCTGCACACTTTGCTCTCTGCGGTCCCTCCCCTTTTTCTCTGTTTTTCTCTTTTCTTTTTTTAGATCATAATTCCCCCAGAGTCGCCTGTCCCTGTGAGGAAGGTGCTCCCACCTCTCTCACCCCCTGCCTCTCATCGCCCTCCTATTATAGAAGAGCCTAAGCGTGTGTTCCCAGTAAAGCATCCCCCTATCCCCACACCGCCACCACTCCCTCCTCCTCCCTCTCCCCCTCCCCCTCCACAACCTTCCCGCATCCAGGAACCATTTCACGCTGCACCTCGGCAGATTATAAAAGCCGCACCTCCACCAGCCCCAATTCGAGAACCTCCTGCCCCCAAACCAGAGCCCCCTCCTCCTGTTCTTAAAACCCCAACCTGCCCTGCACCAGTGGAGCCAGTTACACCAATTGCACCCAAAGTCCTGGTGTCAGTAGGCTGCCAAACAGAGTATGACCCAATCTTCCCTCCAATGCAGGCATGAACCTCCGTCTCTTATTCCTTTCTTCTTTTTCACACTTTATAATTCAACCTCAAACTTGAATCATTTTGTTATATTTCTGTGTGTATCAGGCACAACTTCAACAAATAACTGTTTTCATAACTTAACCATTTCAGATTATGGCCCAAGGCAAGGGTGGCGTTCCTGGTGGGCCTCCGACGCAGGTCAACAAGCTGGACAACATGCTTGGTAGCCTGCAGTCTGACCTCAACAAACTGGGCGTGCAGACGGTAGCTAAAGGAGTTTGCGGAGCCTGCTGTAAGCCAATCGTTGGACAGGTGAGATGCTTTCATCTGTAATATAAATATATTATAATTCTAATCATTTTTATTACACCGCTTTGTTGAATACTCAATTCTGATTGGTCAATCACGGCGTTCTACGGTCTGTTATTTCTTTATAGCAGACCGTTACTATGTATAACAGACCGTTGCTATGGGCGCAGTTCTGATGTTGGACTCTGGTGGATCGTTTTTGTGACAAATTATTGATTTCTCATAAGCGGGATAATGTACAGCTAGCGGGTCATTGTTGTGAAATAAACCCCGACAGGGCGATGCCACACCCCGACTCGCTGTACATTATCTCTCACTTAGAGTTTGCATACTAAATGCACAATCCACTCTTCTGTTTGTGTAGGTGGTGACTGCCATGGGCCGCACATGGCACCCTGAACACTTTGTGTGCACACACTGTCAAGAGGAGATAGGCTCCAGGAACTTCTTTGAGCGTGAAGGACAGCCGTACTGTGAGACGGATTACCACAACCTGTTCTCCCCGCGGTGCTACTACTGCAACGGACCCATACTGGATGTGAGTCACTGCATTTCACAAATGTGGTCATTTCTGTTGTAGAATACAGCAGTCATTCCGAAAGACTGGGTCGGGACCCGCAGATGGGTTACCAAATAAATTTGCAGAATTTCTTCCATAGTCTTTTATTTGACTGACCATGTTGAGATCAGTTGAGGAAATACCAAGCACCGCCCACCAGCTGGAGCACAGCCAATAGGAACTCTCTCTCTCTCTCTGAAATGACATGTGATTGGCCAAAGTCTCCTGTCACAGACTACATTTTTTAAAGCCTGAAAACAGAGCTATGATGAGGTGCAGGAGTCTAGTTATTTCTCAGAACACTTGAATTGCAATATGCTGAAAGGTTATTATGGAATAAGTTTGGAAAGCACTTGATTACAGTCTGTCAACAATAAGTGTCTTCATGTCTCTTCAGAAAGTTGTGACGGCGCTGGATAGGACATGGCACCCTGAACACTTCTTCTGCGCTCAGTGTGGATCCTTCTTTGGCCCCGAGGGTATTGTGATCTGTTGTATTGGATTATGAATATGGCTTTTATATGTACAGTCCATTCATAGTAGATGGTTTCTGTTTGCATTTTGTCGGAATTGATTCCAATCTGTTTCTGTCATTCTTATGAAGGCTTCCACGAAAAGGATGGAAAAGCTTTTTGCAGAAAGGATTACTTTGACATGTTTGCACCAAAATGTGGCGGCTGTGCCAGAGCCATTTTGGAGAACTACATCTCAGCGCTGAGCAGCCTTTGGCATCCTGAGTGTTTTGTTTGCAGGGTCTGTATCTTGTTTTGTTTTTTATGTTCCCGAGTTTAGCCTCTATAAGACATTGTAATATGAATAACAGTATCAGAATAACAGCATCTTCCTCTGCTCTCTCTCGTCTTCGTTTACAGGAGTGCTTCACCCCGTTTGTGAATGGAAGTTTCTTTGAGCACGATGGCCAGCCCTACTGTGAAGTGCACTACCACGAGCGCCGCGGCTCCCTCTGCTCCGGTTGTCAGAAGCCCATCACGGGACGCTGCATCACAGCCATGTCCAAGAAGTTCCACCCGGAGCACTTTGTCTGCGCCTTCTGCCTGAAACAGCTCAACAAAGGCACCTTTAAAGAACAAAACGACAAACCCTACTGCCATGGCTGCTTCGTCAAGCTGTTCAGTTAGGGAGTCAGGTTGAGCATTTAACAGTTATGGGTCAGGGCTTAGATACGTGTCTAAAGCATCTTTAGCACAGGTAGGGTGGGGATGGGGTCAATTGTGTTTATATCAAAGAAGGTTGTCTGTGTTCTGATGGTCACATTGGAAGTGTGTATGGGTTAAGTATGTGCATGTGGTTGAAGCAGCGTACTGTCTCTGCCAGACTAAAAATAATAAATAACTTGTCCTTCAGAAATTTGGAAAACGTCCCTATTTTCAGACTGACAGCTCTGCATTTTGCATTGCAGCTCTTATAGGTCTTGAGTGGGTCAATAGACCCAAGTGTGACACAAATATACTCGTTTTTTCTAATCAACAGTGATATGTACAAGGTTTAAGGTTTTTTCTTAATCCCCTGAAATGTGTTTCAACAGGCAAAGAGCTGTCCTTTTCTGTAATTCCCACATATTTGTGTTTCAAATTCTTTTTAGTTTTTATTTTGTTAGATGATGGTGAATTCTTACTGAACACTGTAGAAATCTATGACCTACTCTGCATGTTTGACATTGTTGCTCACTGGCTGAGCGTGTCATTTTAGAAACATTACAATAGAAACTGTTTTTACAGAGGAGGGTAGAAGGTTTTCCCCCTTGGTATAAAGTTGGTCAAAGCAGATGGATAAATCCATGATATCACTGTAGCATTAACAGGAAATTAGCTTTATTCACAATTATTTTGTATGTGTGAAAATGCTAGTGTCTTTACACTTTTACAGATGCAAGAAAACACCCATAAACATTTTAATTTTACACAGTTTTCAAAATCTGAGTGTCAAGCACACCTATTTTTTTAGCCAAAGGCAAACCTTGCATGGATGAATATTTTCACAGCGATCGCCAATGAAGAATATGTAGTCATCCACCAGTAGCTGCAGTATTCACTCTCAGTTACATATGTTAGAACAAACCTCGCGTTTTGTGCTGCCAAATCATTCCTTGTATTTTCACAGAAAAAAAAAAAAGAGCAAACCATCTGGAAACAGATTCTTGCAGTCGTCTCTTACAGTGAAGTGGAATCATACAGAGATATTGGAAGCATATTGTGCATCTCTCACTACCATTACTGTTTTAGGTACCTCCTGAGAATTTTTTTTTGTAAATATCCAATGCAGCTACATTGCTTAGCATGAACATGCGTTTAATAACCACTCATTCAAAGAGGGAGAGAGGGCTGGTTGGAAGGCATAGCAAAGATACTTTGATATTTTTGGTGCCATTACTGTATTGAAAAGCTGATGAATGTTCACTATTTTGAAAGAAGTACATAATACAAGGAAATGTGCCTGTGATATTTCAATGACTATGCAACTGTGGATTAACATCTTTGTATTTCAGCATCAGCATGTATTTCTGAAGTAACGGGCCGTCTGTGCCATTGTATCAGTACCATGTCTAATAACACTGGCAACTTCAGCGAAATACTGATAACAGTCTGCAGTTATGTTTTCATGTTATTAGTCTGTGAGTCCACTGAAACATATAGGCTGTAAAAATAGAGAGCCTGGTGGTCTGTTGATGCCTCGTTTCCCTCAGCATCTGAGTAGCATCTACTGTATGACCACCAGGTTGGGTCTGTACATGTAATCATGACATGCAGCAGATATACAGTATATATCGGGCCTTTTGTCTTGTTCAGGGAGTTTCTAGAGCCTTAAATCTTATCTCACTCTATTTAAGATATCATGTAACAAGTGTCTTTTCGAATCAATTTAGTAGAGTGTTATTTAACCAAAGCCATACCTTCTTTGAATTGTTTTAGTGTCTGTTCACTTTTTTTTTTTTTCTTTTCACTCTGAATGTCAATAGTTATGAATAGAAAGATTCATCACCTTTAGTCTGATTACGAAAATAAATTCTGTTTTGGTATTAAAATGTTATAAAAAAAGGCTTCATTTGTGATATGCTTTCACTTGTCAATTTTTCACCTAAGCTCAAGGGGAGCACCTTGGGACACAAACATGAGTCCAAATGTACAATACCTCTTTCCTCCTCAAAGATTAAAGAAGAGGCGTAAATTAAACTTAAAACACGCACTATCACTTTTTATAAAAAAAATTGTACACCTGTACCTCTGTTCCTGTGCAATGCTGCTTTGACACCTGAATTTCCCCCAGGGGATTAATAAAGGTTAATCTTATTTTATCTTATCTTAAAGGTAGGGAGTTTTGAATGCATAAAGATAAGATATTCCTTTATTAGTCCCGCAGTGGGGCAATTTGCAGTGTACAACAGCAAAGGGGATAGTGCAAAAAAACAAGATGCATCAGCTAACAAAGTGTAACAAAATATGAACTATTTAAATCAGGGGTCTCAAACTTGCGGCCCGCGGGCCAATTGCGGCCCACAAGACGATATTTTGTGGCCCCCACCTTGATATGAAAGTTTAATGTTAGTGCGGCCTGCAAATTTTTTTTTTTTTTTTTTTTTTTTTTCAGATATTTTTTTTCAGACTTTTTTTCAGATATTTTTTTTCAGATATTTTTTTTAAGACATTTTTCAGATATTTTTTTTCAGACTTTTTCAGACTTTTTTTTCAGACTTTTTTTCAGACTTTTTTTTCAGATATCTTTTTTCAGACTTTTTTTGTCCGACATTTTTCAGATATTTTTTTTCAGACTTTTTGTCCGACATTTTTCAGATATTTTTTTTCAGACTTTTTTTCAGACATTTTTCAGATATTTTTTTTAAGACATTTTTCAGACATTTTTTTTCAGACTTTTTTTGTCCGACATTTTTCAGATATTTTTTTTCAGACTTTTTGTCCGACATTTTTCAGATATTTTTTTTCAGACTTTTTTTCAGACATTTTTCAGATATGATTTTCCGGACATTTTTTTAGATCTTATTTTTTTTCAGACTTTTTTTTCAGACTTTTTTTCAGACTTTTTTTTCAGATAACTTTTTTCAGACTTTTTTTGTCCAACATTTTTCAGATATTTTTTTTCAGACTTTTTTTCAGACTTTTTTTTCAGATATCTTTTTTCACACTTTTTTTGTCCGAAATTTTTCAGATATTTTTTTTCAGACTTTTTTTCAGACATTTTTCAGATATGATTTTCCGGACATTTTTTTTAGATCTTATTTTTTTCAGACTTTTTTTTCAGACTTTTTTTCAGACTTTTTTTTCAGATATTTTTTTCAGACTTTTTTTGTCTGACATTTTTCAGATATTCTTTTTCAGACTCTTTGTCCGACATTTTTCAGATATTTTTTTTCAGACTTTTTTTCAGACATTTTTCAGATATTTTTTTTAAGACATTTTTCAGATATTATTTTTCAGACTTTTTTTTCAGATATCTTTTTTCAGACTTTTTTTGTCCGACATTTTTCAGATATTTTTTTTCAGACTTTTTGTCCGACATTTTTCAGATATTTTTTTTCAGACTTTTTTTCAGACATTTTTCAGATATGATTTTCCGGACATTTTTTTAGATCTTATTTTTTTTCAGACTTTTTTTTCAGACTTTTTTTCAGACTTTTTTTTCAGATATCTTTTTTCAGACTTTTTTTGTCCGACATTTTTCAGATATTTTTTTTCAGACTTTTTTTCAGACATTTTTCAGATATGATTTTCCGGACATTTTTTTAGATCTTATTTTTTTTCAGACTTTTTTTTCAGACTTTTTTTCAGACTTTTTTTTTCAGATATCTTTTTTCAGACTTTTTTTGTCCGACATTTTTCAGATATTTTTTTTCAGACTTTTTTTTCAGACTTTTTTTCAGACTTTTTTTTCAGATATTTTTTTTTCAGACTTTTTTTTCAGACTTTTTTTCAGACTTTTTTTCAGACTTTTTTTTCAGATATCTTTTTTCAGACTTTTTTTGTCCAACATTTTTCAGATATTTTTTTTCAGACTTTTTTTCAGACATTTTTCAGATATGATTTTCCGGACATTTTTTTAGATCTTATTTTTTTCAGACTTTTTATTCAGACTTTTTTTCAGACTTTTTTTTCAGACTTTTTTTCAGACTTTTTTTTCAGATATCTTTTTTCAGACTTTTTTTGTCCGACATTTTTCAGATATTTTTTTTCAGACTTTTTTTCAGACATTTTTCAGATATGATTTTCCGGACATTTTTTTAGATCTTATTATTTTCAGACTTTTTTTTTTCGGACATTTTTCAGATATTTTTTTGTCCGACATTTTTCAGATAAATGTATAAATAGCCTCACCCAGACTCTGCCTCCAGCGGCCCCCAGGTAAATTGAGTTTGAGACCACTGATTTAAATAGAAGGAAGTATAAAAATAGGAGCAGTATATACAGTATTGACAATAAAGAGACTATTAACAAAATTGCACAAGTGGAAAATGATATTGCACAGTGAGAATGAATTAATGAATGAAATTCCACCTGAAAATATCAGGTTATTATCAGTTTTTTGGTGCGTAGGTGGTCTACTGGGAGCATACATATATATGATATGATATCTGATATATACATATATACAGTGGAGGAAATAAGTATTTGATCCCTTGCCGATTTTGTAAGTTTGCCCACTTACGAAGAAAAGAACGGTCTATAATTTTAATGGTAGGTATATTTTAACAGTGAGAGACAGAATATAAAAAAAAACAATCCCGAAAATCACATCATTTAAAAGTTAAAAATTGATTTGTATTTTATTGTGGGAAATAAGTATTTGATCCCCTAGCAACCAACAAGAATTCTGTAGTTCTGAAGTCATGTTTTGCTAGGGGATCAAATACTTATTTCCCACAATCAAATGCAAATCAATTTTAACTTTTAAATGATGTGATTTTCTGGATTTTTTTTTATATTCTGTCTCTCACTGTTAAAATAAACCTACCATTAAAATTATAGACCGTTCTTTTCTTTGTAAGTGGGCAAACTTACAAAATCGGCAAGGGATCAAATACTTATTTCCTCCACTGTATATATATATATATATATCAGATATCAGATATCGGTTATTGTGTTAAGCTTATAATTTAAAAATGATACGTCGTTGAACTGTAGGTGACATAAATACATCTGCATTCAGGTACCAGTAGCTATGGCTGTGAGGTTTGACAGCAGGAAGTAATAGACAGTCAGACTGATGCTACAGTGGATGGAGAGATGTCCAGTGATGGCACAGTCTGAGCAGTCAGCAGTAATAAACCACAGTAAACAGGCATTTGTTTACATTAAGGTTTGCAGGCCACATACTCACTGTAGTAGGGCTGCAGGAATATGGCCAAAATGATAATATTGAGATCATGATTATCATGATTATACATTGATTTTAGTGACAAAATTGCACTTTTATTGAGCTTTCAAATTTGGATAAACATAACACTGTTGAATGAAATTCCACCTGAAAAATATCAGGTTATTAAATTAAACAATAGAGACGTAGAAAATCACTATTGCCCCAACATTCAAACTTAAAAAAAAAAATTATTCAGATAGTAAACCATAAGTTTTGATTAAAAAAAACAACATACTTTATATAGAAGCCATAGATTAATGACGTCAGTACACCCGCCTGACCAGGTGTTGGCGACAATGCAACATTATTGTTTAACAACTGTCATTAAACTTGAAGAAGAAGAAACGAGGCGCGAGTCCCTCCTGTGAGCGGACCAAAGTGTCACGTGGTAAACATCGTCACACGCGGAAGAATGACATGTTTGCTTATTGCTAATATTTCCTGAATGTTTCAGGTAAGTCGAGCTAATTTGTGAAGTCTGGCAAAGATTGTGATCTTTTCTACATCACGTTGTGTCTGTTTGTAAATGTTGAAGAAGATAATTAGTAATTAGGCGTGCCTCTTTTATACGTATATCAACCTTAACATATATATATATGAGTCCTTTTTATTGTTTTATTATTGTCAGAGAATAAAGACAGTGTTATTGCAAACATAACATAACATAATCTACATTATGAGAAGTTTTCTTTTAATGTGTAAAGTTGATCAAACATATGAGGAACTTTTTGGCTAGTAGTGCTTGTTTTTGCTATTTAATTAACACTATAATAGTTTGGTGTTAGTTCATGTATTTGGCATGGTGTAAATGCAGCATAATGGGAAATTCTTGTTGGATAAATGTTCTTTTCTCACTAGTTAGGCTAAATATATATTTTAAGATGATTATGTTGTTGACAGTAGTCCTGAAGCATTTCTGTTCAGTCTCTTTATTCATTTTAAATATAAATCTATGAGCTTTAAACACACAAAAAGCTGTATTTGTCTAATTAATATGAATTATTTAAAGACAGGAATATATTTTAATCAGTGACTCTTTTTTGTTTTTTCCACAAGAAGAAGTGCATTCATTTAATGCAGCAGGAATAGTATTATACACTTAAAATAAATTCTGGGTACTCATTAAAGCTGCAGTAGAAATGGAGCAAATATGATTTAAAAAAGTTGTTTTTATTAAACGGTTACTATATCCTGACAGTAGTGCATGAGACAGGTAATCAGAAAAAATCATGTGCCTCCAGTGTAGTGAAATTTTCTTATGGGGAATAATACTTAAAAATGTTATATTAATGAATGCCATTGTTTGTATAATCTGTATCTGATGAATTAAAGAGTCGGCCCTGGCAGTTAAATTGAAGTCTTGAGTTGTAGAGCAGCGCCCTTAGTACATATATTTACATATGATGTATTACCGGTCACACATTTTGTCTATTTGACTTCACACTGATGATACACCAGGTAGTTACAGCACTGTGGTGTCTCTGTCCAGGAGTAATTCACTCATCACTTACAGCAGCAGTGGGTAGAAATGGAGCAAAATATGATTTAAAAAAAGTTATTTTTATAAAACAGTCACTATATCCTGTAGTGCATTAGACAGGTAATTAGAAAAAAACTCTTGTGCCTCTGTGTCCTCCGGTGCTCCTAATGGCATCTGCAAGATTTCACAGACCAGAGGAAAACAACCAATCAGAGCCGAGCTGGAGCCTTACCGTCTTTGAGCAGCTGTCAATCACTTGCAAACTCCGATCAAACGGTCAAACTAGGCAGCGCTGATCAAATATGAATCAATATTCTTTTACTGTAATGCCTATTTCTCTCCTCAAATGTTTTCAGAAACATCTTGTAGTGTACGGTTTAGCTGTAAAATGAGAAAGTTTGTGACCCGACAGCCATGTTGAGATCAGTTGAGAAAATACCAAGCACCGCCCACCAGACGGAGCACAGCCAATAGGAACGCTCTCTCTCTGAAATTACCTATGATTGGCCAAAGTCTCCCGTCACAGGCTAGATTTTTTTAAAGCCTGTAAACAGAGCCATGAGGAGGTGCAGAAGTCTAGTTTTCTCTCAGAACACTTGAATTACAATATGCTGAAAGGTTATTATAGAATTTTTGCCCAATGATGCTAAAAAGCATACTGCCTACTGCCACTTTAACAGGTTCTGCCAAATCCTTCAACTGTAATTTTAAATATCAGCTGTGGATGTTTTGTTTTTGACAAATTAGTGAACCTTCAGCATCCAGGTTGGCGGGACCAAAATGGCATCCTACTTTGATGAACATAACTGTGAGCCCACCAACCCTGAGGAACAGTATCGCCAGAATGCACTACTTGAATTGGCCAGGTGAGGCTAAACACTCTTCAGACACATTGTAATGCTTTACATTGATTACTAGCGTACAGGGTTGTGATTGACTGTTGGCCTTTGTGTATAGGTCTTTAATGCAAGGCTTGGACTTATTTGACTCGGGGGCGTTCGATTTGTCAGACTGGGACCAGCGTCTTCCTCCTCCGGCTGCCAAAACTGCTGTTCAGACCCTCACCGTGGTCATCATTTCTCCAGAGCAAGCAGGTGACAGACATTTGCTCCAGTAGAATGAAATGTTTTACATTCATGATCTTTTTTCTTTTTTACTGACATTCAACAAATGTAGAGGAAGAAATTAAAGATGGCAGAAGGAGAGATCATGCTTCCAGACGGGCATAAGGAGGGATTTAATCTGTCTTTTTGTTCTCACAGACAAAGGTCTCAAGTGTCCTGTGTGTTTGCTTGAGTTCGAGGAACAAGAGACGGTTCGAGAAATGCCTTGCAAACACCTTTTCCACTCAGGATGTATACTGCCCTGGTTGGGCAAGGTAACGCTGACAAATTTGTAATTCAGAATTTCAGACATGTAATGGAAAAGTGTCTGTGGCTACTTAGAATTCCTTTTGAACCTTTTTCATGTTTGCAATCACAGACTAACTCCTGTCCGCTCTGCCGGCTTGAATTACCGACTGACAATCCAGAGTATGAGGAGTTTAAAAAAGACAAGGTGAGTGTGTAAATATGCTTTGGATGGCACAAATGATCTTCATCTTCTAGCTGTGCTTTCAATATAGCATCAGTCCCTGGCTGAATATTGTTTTCTGTCCTGTAGGAGAGAAGAAAACAGAGGGAGCACAGGCTGGAAGACCTGCATGGATCCATGTACACATGACACGACAGTGCTGTGGTGCAAGGTTGTGGCACAGT
Source organism: Sebastes umbrosus (assembly GCF_015220745.1). Lineage (NCBI taxonomy): Eukaryota > Metazoa > Chordata > Actinopteri > Perciformes > Sebastidae > Sebastes > Sebastes umbrosus. The sequence goes on from NC_051276.1 coordinate 24,934,293, forward strand.
GACATTTTACAGAAAATCATGAGAAAAAATGAAAGCTCCAGGAAATGTATAATGCTGCGTTCATGCCATTTCATACAGAATGTAATTTCAAGCAGGGGGATGGGAAATAACGCTCATGTCAGCCTCATATTTGTAGAAATATAAATTATATTGTATTACAAATTATATAAATAGCATCTCCCTATTGGCGTGGCGTGGCATGGTGTGAATGCAGCATAATTGAAAATTCTTGTTGGATAAATGTTCTTTTCTCACTAGTTAGGCTAAATATATATTTTAAGATGATTATGCTGTTGACAGTAGTCCTGAAGCATTTCTGTTCAGTCTCTTTATTCATTTTAAATATAAATCTATGAGCTTTAAACACACAAAAAGCTGTATTTGTCTAATTAATATGAATTATTTAAAGACAGGAATATATTTTAATCAGTGACTCTTTTTTGTTTTTCCACAAAAATCATTTTTAAATCTGAGAGAATTTTAAAGTGCATTCATTTAATGCAGCATGAATTATTATACACTTAAAATAAATTCTGGGTACTCATTAAAGCTGCAGTAGAAATGGAATGTTTTTATAAAACGGTCACTATTCCTGACAGTATAGTGCATGGGACAGGTAATCTGAAAAGATCATGTACCTCTGTGTCCTCCGGTGCTCCTAACGGCATCTTCAAGATTTCACAGACCGGAAGAAAACAACCAATCAGAGCCGAGCTGGAGCCTGCCGTCCAGCTGGGGTCTATGAGCAGCTGTCAATCACTCGCGACCTTCGATCAAACGGTCAAACTAGGCAGCGCTGATCAAAATATTCTGTTACTGTAATGCCTATTTCTCACCTCAAATGTTGTCAGAAACATCTTGTTTAGCTGTAAAATGAGAAAGTTTGTGACCCGGCAGCCATGTTGAGAACAGTTGAGGAAATACCAAGCACCGCCCATCAACCGGAGCACAGCCAATAGGAACGCTCTCTCTCTGAAATGACCTGTGATTGGCCAAAGTCTCCCGTCACAGGCTAGATTTTCTAAAGCCTGAAAACAGAGCCATGAGGAGGTGCAGAAGTCTAGTTTTCTCTCAGAACACTTGAATTACAATATGCTGAAAGGTTATTATGGATTTCTTGATGCAAAAAACATACTACCTACTGCAGGTTTAAAAACAGATTAAAAGAAGAAATGTCAAAATCGAAGCAGCAGAGGCCGAGATATCGTGACCTTTAGCATCTATTATAGGTCGACCTCCAAAGATGCTGGATCCTACACATCTCATTATGCATTTTTATGTTAGGCCATCCCTGCCTGGTAAATGCTGATATCTTTCAAACTCCATGCCCCCAGTGTAACGCAGGCTTTCTGTAAATTTGTAGTCTTCAAGACAAACTGGACAAATCTCTTCTAGAGCCACAGAAGACATTATACAGATACAGCTATTCTCACTGGCTTAGTTGTACTCCTCCTCATGCTGAGTAAACTGACCTTTATGTGTACAATCTGCAGAGTTCCCCTGGAACTTGTCCCATGATGTTGTTTTGATGTTTGAGAAAGCATCTCCTTTCCTCTGGCCTAGACCGAGGAATGCTTAACCCGTACGGTCTGGATTGGTTTTAATGCTTCTACATTACATGTACATTTATTCTGCTTCCGTTATACCACAGCAATAATCTGGAGAAATAACATGTTTGCTGTTGGTGCACATGCTAACACACAATATTGGACTTGCAACCCTGCTGACACTGCTAAGCTTGGGTGTGATTTTTTTTTAACCAGCAGTATGTACTGTATGTATGCAAGTTAGCCATTCTTTATGTCATCTGCTCTGCCAAAAGTTATTTCTGTTTGCAAATAAATAGACTTTCTATTTATATATATATATATATAAACAACCACTCAAAGACTGTTAACCATAGTGTCAGGATTGTACTAATACTATTCCACACTGTCTATATAACAAGTACTGTATGACTCTGATGCAATTTTGCTCTGTTTTAAGCAGCAACTTACTGACAGTTTTGTTGTTTATGACACAAAAATATAAATCTCTGTCAAATGAAAATACCTAAATGATAGACAAATCGTACATATTAACATCATTTATAAAAGGAAACTAATCTGTGTTGACTCGTTTTCGGTATAAATGCATAAATATCTCATTATTGCATGTTTGTTCAAACCAGTAGGATGTACAGTATGTTTGGCCCAATATGCCAATTTTAATAACATGCATCTGATTACATTCATTCCTACAGCAGGGGCACTGCAGGTATTATGGTTAAAATGAATAAATAATAATAATAATAATGAATAACAATTAGTTAAACTGCCTTCTGCTGCAGCGAAAACCAAAACTAACTTATAAATGGAGAGTTTTTTTAGTTTTTTTTTTGTCTCTGAGGCAGTTTGGTGTGTAATAGCACTCATGGTGGGACATTTAGAGTCAGACAGATCAGCAGCATCTTAATTATGTTTTTTTCTGATAAACATCTTTGTGCTGCAACTGCCTCAAAAGTCCCATCTGTGTGACTGGATGAGCTGGAGGATTGATGAGGATTTTTTTTCTGGCATCCTGGCCTCTAGGTGTCAGTGTGCATGAGACACTAACAAGAGCAGGAAGACAAACAGGAAGTACTTGAGGGAGAAGACTGTTGTCAAGGTAACAGGAGTTAGCAGCAACACCTCTTCCCATATAGCCTAACTAATTAAAATCAAAGTGAGTGTAATATCCAGGGAAGTTTAAAATTCTCCAGTAAAATGTTCAGAATATGTTGGTTTTAATTTAATTTATTTTCAAATTGAATTATCTATTTTTAGTTTTCTTTTCTGTTATTGTTTTGTGAATATTAATTGATATATATATATATTGTTACCAAATTCCATGGAAAGACCAAAAAAACAACAATGCATTAGTTCATATATCAATACTTTTTGACTTCCCTACCTTGTCTGTAGCACTCAGCAACTCAGCACCAAGACCATTGGTTCCTACTGAAGACGTAAACCTTAAAAAGAGGTCACAAATATATAGTTTCATTTTTATAAAAGGTTATCTAATATCCCAACACAGCTGGGCATTGTAGTTTTGAGCAAATGTTCCTCAAACAGCAGTAAATAGTGAATTTTTGGGGGAATATTTTTAACTGCGGATTAATACACATTTGGGACTCTATTTTATATATATATATTATATATATATATTATATATATATATATATATATATATATATATTTTATATATATATATATATATATATATATATATATATTATATATATATATATATATATATATGGCAGAGTAAAATCAATAAATGTCATATAATTTAAAAAAAAGTTGTTTGTAGTAGTATTCATAATAAAACATTTTATAAAAAATCATGAGCTCTGTAAGGTGACAAATACCTTTTGATATGGCCATGCTTCGGCTTTTGTTGTGAAAGGTTAACCGGAAGTACACTAGCTGTTATCTAGCTTGTTAGCTCAGTTAAAGCTCTCCAGCTCTCTGCCCTTGACAGACCCACGTGAGTCAGTCTAGCCTCTCATAACTACATGCTGAGCCGGTTGCTGAACTGACTAGCTAAACTAGAGATACTCTGACTTAAAAACTACTTGTTCTATCTTCTTATTTCAGACTAAAAGACCCGGCTAGACTAGGCTAGGATGTCTCGTAACAGTAGGTCTCTGTTGTTTTTACTGCAGCGGTGTGTCGCAGTTAGAAAGGTTTCAACGTTACAGACAGGTTGCAAAACAACATGCAGCAGCAGCAGGAGCAGCAGTAGTAGTGTGTTTTCAGGCCAGTGTGGGTTCATTCAGCAGCCGACATGGACATCAACAAGCCGGGCAGTCTGTCAGCTGCAGTCCGCAGTGAGAACCAGCCAGTACCGCTTCTGTACCAAGGTTAGTCCCACACAGACAGACACACAGACACACAGACAGACAGACAGACACACAGACAGACAGACAGACAGACACACAGACAGACACACAGACACACAGACACACAGACAGACACACAGACAGACACACAGACAGACACACAGACACACAGACAGACACACAGACAGACACACAGACAGACAGACACACAGACAGACAGACACACAGACAGACACACAGACACACAGACACACAGACAGACAGACAGACAGACACACAGACAGACACACAGACACACAGACACACAGACAGACACACAGACAGACACACAGACAGACAGACACACAGACAGACACACAGACACACAGACAGACAGAGGGGAGCTAGTGACTCCTTACTGGTGACTATCTCCTTTTATCTGCTGCTTTACTTCTACTATTTGGAAAGAAATATTTAACTTCTATTAAGCTACAGTAGTATACACATGATTAAAATTAGCCCCACTTTTACCAGCTGCAACATTAAAGTGTTGAACACAACAATGCATCACTTTCTGCTACTTATTGTTGAGGAAAAGATCTGAATACTTCTTCCACCACTGTGGTATATACATGAGATGATTATAAAGTGCAAAAGTATTATCCTCAAAATATACTCAGAGTACCAAAAGTAAAAGTACTCATTGTGCAGAATAGCCCATTTTAGATATCCAATATATATATTGGATTATAATTAGTGATGCATTAATGTGTTCATCACTTTAATGTTGCAGCTGGTGAAGGTGGAGCAACAAAATATAGCACAAATAATATAATATATATTACTACCACACTATAGTACCTATAATAGGTAGTAAAGGTCAGGATATCTCGGCCTCTGCTGCTTCGATTTTGACATTTCTTCCTTTAATCTGTCTTTAAAGTGGGGATAGGCAGAATGTTTTTGGCATCATTGGGCAAAATTTTCATAATAACCTTTCAGCATACTGTAATTCAAGTGTTCTGAGAGAAAACTAGACTTCTGCACCTCCTCATGGCTCTGTTTACAGGCTTTAATAGTTTAATTATTATATACAAGCCTCCATATGAGACATATTTTCAGTGCTGCATTTTATTATTGCAAGTGTGTGCTGATGACACTTGTATTACTTAGTGAACTTTAAGGGAAACATTAACTATGGACTGGATTATAAAATACCTTGGAAAACTTAAATATCAACACTTGTATTTCTGTTTAAAAATGGTAACTTCTTCCATTGACAACAACACTTCAGTTTGTTGATTGTTTCTCAGTTTGTGGCTGAATAGTCATATTTACATGTTGTCCTCCAGGCAGGAGAATCTTGTGAGGATGAATATTACCCACCGCTATCGGCCTATCAGCCTGATCCAGAACCAGAGAGGAAGGAGGTGTACATCATGCAGGTGAAAGGCCTCCTCTGGTCCTGCACGGCTCAGGACCTCCTGCAGTTCTTCTCAGGTGAGATTTTGGATTTGGGAGAAGCATCACACCTATAGTTATATTTGCTTATCATAGATGCAACTAGGGCTGTCCCGAATGCCATTTTTTGGCCTACGAAGCTTCTGTGAGAAATATTCGAAGGTATTCGGAGCTGTGCGGCGCAGCATGTTCTTCTGTCTGTTTGTCTCTATCTCCCTCGTTTCAGTGCCGCTGGCGCACTACTGTATACACTAAATCACAGCCAAAAATGTTAGTCTTAACTGAAAAGCTTTGCTGTGCCCCCTACTATGAAATTGTTGCATTTGCTGTCCTGAGTGTCCAACATAACAAAATATATATATTTTTAACGTATTGTTACTGTGCCTTAGAGTGTAGGATCCATGAGAAGGGGATCCATTTCACTGTGGATGGACTGGGGAGGCAGACGGGACAAGCCTTCATCGAGATTGAGCACGAACAGGACGTCAGCAAAGCTCTGGAGAAGCACCGACAGTACCTCGGCCCACGATATGTCGAAGGTTTGTATTCTAAGCTGGTCAAAATACAGATGCTTATTGGACATTTTGACACGCCAGATCAGGAAAATCCCAGGTGTAAATGATAAAATGAATAGTTCCATATAGCTGCTTCAGTTTCTGGGACACCTGAACAGAATAGAGCCATTGTTAACAAAATCATACACTGTTAATAAGGGACAACAAACAAAGAGGGGAAGTCCCGCCCCTTCAGGTGGACCCCATGGGACCTTATTTTGGAAAAAATATGAATGGTAGTCAACGGCGAGAGACAAATATTTTTTGATCCCGTTTGAATTGCGCCATGAATCACACATGTGATGTTTGTCAATTTAAAAGATGCTCATGTGCTGCTCTATGTTTTTTTGCAGTGTATGAAGTCTCGAACAGCGACGCTGAAGCCATCCTGAAGAAAGCCGTCCATGCTCCAGCAGAAAACGGGGTTGTGCGTATCAGAGGCCTCCCCTTCTCCTCCACCGAGGCCGACATCGTCCAGTTCTTTTCAGGTAAACTTCTCCCACCTCCAGATTTACTGGGAACACTGGATCTGTGCTGTCGTACCACTAGAAACCACACTGACAGACTGGAGTGCTACACCTAAATGTGTATTATGGATGTTTTCTATCCACTAGTCTGAAAGAAGACGTGTTATGGAGGCAAAATAGCCCAAAATCTCAAAATTGACCAGTGCATGAAAAACTATGTTTTTGCCTGGTTTGTCTCGCCTTACTGACAAAAGTAAAATTCAGACTGTGTTTGTGTCTTTCAGATTTGGATATAGTGGAGAATGGGATCACCATAGTCACCGACCGCAAAGGAAGAAACTCTGGAGAGGCCTTTGTGCAATTTTCCTCTCAAGATGCAGCTGTTAAAGCTCTGCAGAGAGACAGAGATGTCATCGGTAACAGGTAGGATGCTGCGCTCACATTAAGGCCTGTACCGACTTTATAATCCTGTGTCAGACGTTTCTCTCATTTCCGGCCAACAGAAAGTAGTTTCACATATCACTGATTTGTTTCTTTACGAGCATCTCCTCCGCTCACGTTTTTTGCTCATCCCCTGCTGTTTGTATTTTGCAGATACATCGAGGTGTTTCCCAGCAGAAGTGACCAGATTTATTCGAGTTGGGGCAAGAAGGCGAGTTTAGCTTCTTCTCACACCGTCCCTCAGTTTGCAAACAGGACCGCCTCTGCCTCACACACCAAAACTGGTGAGGGGATTTTAATCTCATTACTTTGACTTTTTAGTTTCTCCCTCCCTCATAAATTAATATGGTGTTTTAAAAAAGATAAATAGATGAAGAAAAAGGCCCTGATCAGACAGTGAGAGTTCAGTGAGATTGAAGTGTTTTGCGCGCTGCTTTTGCATTGCTGAGCGCCTCACGTTTTTACAAGAGCACCCTGAATGCCTCGAGTTGAAAAGAATTCAACTCAGCGCCCAACATCCAGCGTTTTTTCTCATTGTGGTGACTTTGATGGATACCTGGAGCTTTATAACTTTACCAACTTAGTAGTTACCATGATCTGAACAGAAAACAGCAGGAGGTAAATTAGTGCGGTGCTTGAGATTTTGGGTTTTTGTCATGAATTTAAACTGTAATATTAACTATTTGGGTCGCGTACAGTTCATAGTGTGTAATAAGGTAATGTTAGCATTCATTTGGTGGTTGCCTAGCAACATATAAAATAAAAAGACACAGCAAAATTAGCTCTGTTTGATCAGCATAATAAGCTGCTCATTTACACTTTCTTCTCATTTTCCTCCTCACCGTCTATTACTAGAAGATTTTCTGAGCTGTTAACATCACACAAGGACGCAGTTTAATATAAACTTTAAACTGATCTATTTGTTTTTCAAATCCGAGTAAGCCCAAATGATATATCGACTAGGTGAGTAGACAGTGGTAAAGTGGGGGGATTTTTTTGCTCTTTGTTCACAAATGAGTTGCTTTTTTGTTTATCCTGATGTAGGTGCTCCATCAGGATCCCCTCAGAGCTCGGCCCTCCCGCTTCACTACGTCCACGTGAGAGGACTTCCTTTCCATGTGTCCGGAGAAGACATTGTTAAGGTAAGGTGTTGACAAGTTGAAGCTGGTTGTGTTGTTGCATTAGAAGTCATTTTGCATGTGATTTTATATTATATGTGTTTGTTTTTCTCTTGCAGTTCTTCTCTCCTCTAGTTGTGTCTAAGATCCTGCTTGAATGCAGTCCTGAAGGGAGGCTGAGCGGAGAGGCCGACGTTTTCTTCAGCTGTCACCAGGACGCCTTGACCGCCATGTCCAGAGACAGACACCACATAGGTGAGACAGTCTGAGAGCATGTAACACCAGCTGAGGTACATATATGGATTAGATAAATAAGGCAAGGCAAGTTTATTCATACAGCACCATTCAGACACATGGCAATTCAAAGTGCCCCATTGTCACCGATACCCAATCCAGCTATTTGAGTCAGCACCGGCCCAATATCCAATCCGGTACCCCTAAAAAAAACATTAAACATAAGGCGTTAAGAAAACATTCAAATTGCATGTAAAGTACAATAAAAAACAAAAAGCGAGAACAAACAAAAAAAGTTACAGATTAAATATATGTTATGTATCTAATTTATTGGAAAGACGCAGTAAACAATGTTTTAAGATGGCAGTTTGTAAATAGCTGGCACTATAACAACATGATGGAAATAAAAGGCCCAAACACAGCGATCATCACTATTTATACTCATACAAAGCCTTAAAGGGATAGTTCATAATATAATATACTTGACAGGAGACATACTCCCAAATATATGTATTTTGTGTTTCATGTCCATTTTGATGCAGGTCCAGTTTCAGATTATAAACATGTTCTATCTTTTCTTTCTGGTCTGTTATGACATTACACATGTTACAATATAAAACGGATCTAATGTGAGAGTTTCACTGAGCATTTGAACCTTCTCTGATTTTTTTAGGTGAAAGATACATCGAGTTATTCCTGAACTCTGAAGCAGACTCTGATGGAAGATGGTGAGAACGTCGGGGATTTTCACTTCTTGTCAGAAAAATACTCTATTTTCATATATTTCTAACTCACATTTTTAAGGAAGTTACAAGGGAGACAGAATTGTTCATTTCTTAAAGACAGTTTAGTGGGCGTCCTGGTTCCTCTAAGATGTAACATACAAGTTGTAATTAAAACCCACCAGCTGGGAATTTCCAGCTTTTTATAGAACAAAGAATAACACACTGCACAGTCTCTGTGCTGCTTCCCTTTTGTAAAAAGATATTTGATTTCAAAATCTTGTTCTTTGAAACAAAAGAAAAATGTAAATTTACTGATTTTACCTTCTCTGAGATTACTTTATTTAACTCCCCTCCCGATATATGATTTAACGTGTTGTATTGTCTCCTGCAGGTGAATGTCGACACGGATGCCAAACATACACAGACACAGACAGGACTGTTGTATTTATTTTCCAGCATGACTCAGACAACAAACAATAAACATTCCTGCTGTCAAAGGAAAAACTTCATTGCCTTCATTGTCTCTGTTCAACAAAACAAAAATGATTTAATTACAGTTTGAGATCCACATAGATGACTTATAATAAAAGGTGTATTCTGCTGAGTGTTTTTAGTGAAGGTTACAAACATGTGGCACAAAATGCAGTTTTCTGTTAGGATTCATCTCGACGCCCACAAAGACAGAAATCAGCAGATAATGTGAAGATGAGGGGTACAAAAGAGTCAAATATTAGAGTAAATATTGTTCAAAACATTTGCTGAGCATTTTTTATTCTTCAAATCGACATGTTATAAGAAAAAATGTTCCAATAAATAAACAGGCAGAAAATTTGTGATATTCAGATTATTCAGGTAAACATGCTTTGAAGGAAAAGTGTTAGAGTTTTCACTAATCTGCAAACTATGTTTCTGTACACAAAATAATTCAAAGGAATAAACAAATCACATCCTGCACACTGAAAAATGTGAGATACTTTCTGAAAAGGGCTATATATGCCAGGACATTCTTGGAAACAAGATTTTTAATCTCAATGAGTTTTTACTCCTGGTTAAATAAAGGCTAATTAAATAAATTACAGCCTCACCTGTAAGCTATTACAGTGAAAAATATGGAAAAATTAAATCAAGATGATGCGCCCAGCCCTTGGTGGAGCTGTGTGAACTGTTTCCAATGTGTCTCCAACATGCCTGCTGATGTGCACAACAAACTGTGTAGAATAATTCATCAGAACGACACGTTTGCTACACTTCTATGTTTGTGACTGTATTCTGAATTTAATTTAATTTTTTAATTTTATATATTTACTTCATTATATTTTCATTGTAAATCTATATCCTTTTTAACTTTATGTTAGCTATTTATTTTCAACGAATTAATCAAAGCGTGGGAACGTTTTAATTGAAATGAGAGAACAAATTATATCTTGTGCACACAAAGTAGTAAATTGTGGCCTCAATATAATAATATATACAGTGTGCGTGTGTATATATATATATATTTTTTTTTTTCCTATATATATCTCTATATATATATCTCTCTCTATATAATATATAGAGAGAGATATATATATATCTCTCTCTATATATATTTTCCTGAAAGTATTTTTTACCTTTTACAAAAATTATTTTTGTAAAAGTGTATTTTCGTAAAACGTAATTTATTGTTTTTCAGCAAACTGCACTTCTGAACGTTTTAATTGAAATGAGTGAGCAAATTATATCATGTGCACAAAAAGTTGTAAATTGTGGCCTCAATATAATAATTATAATATATACAGTGTGTGTGTGTATATATACATATATATGTATATATATATATATATTTTTTTTTTCCTAAAAGTATTTTTTACATTTTATGAAAAAATATTTTCGTAAAAGTGTATTTTCATAAAAGGTGATTTATTGTTTTCCAACAAACTGCACTTCTGAACGTTCTAATTGAAATGAGAGAACAAATTTTATCTTGTGCACACAAAGTAGTAAATTGTGGCCTCAATATAATAATAATAATATATACAGTGTGTGTGTATATATATATATATATATATTTATTTTTTTCCTATATATATATAATTTTTTTCCTAAAAGTATTTTTTACCTTTTACGAAAAAATATTTTCGTAAAAGTGTATTTTCGTAAAAGGTAATTTATTGTTTTCCAGCAACCTGCACTTCTGAATGTTTTAAAGTGTCCTGTTAACAATAAGTAGCTTAATAGTTCATCAGAGAGTCTTGAAACAGGAGAAGAAGCACATGAGTATCACGGCGAGTATCGCAATGAATCATGGGAACATCCAGGCATCCATCCTACCACTAGTGACTCATCTCCTCTCTTTTGTATAATCTCTGGTCATGTTTAACGGATGACACAGCGGCGCAAACTCCAACTCTCGCGAAATTAGCAACCGCAGAGTTGACCAAAAAAATGCTAACGCGAAGCTATTTCCGGGTCAGGAGGAGGCTGTGGAGGACAGGACGAAAGGCGGAGTGATTACTGGATAGATGTTTGGCAGTATAACTGAAACTGAACCGGTCTATTGATTGTTTGTGCTTTGCTTTGCTTAGCCGCGGCGGTTGATGGCCGCAGTTAGCTTGTAGCTAACCGCACCGAGCCACCTGACCGCTGACTGACTGACAGCTCCTCTCTCTCGCTTCGGTCACATGAAGTGAGTTTAACCCGGAGAGGAGAGGATGGCGGAGCCGGTGGGAGATCCACCTCTGCAGCAGTCAGAGGTGTCAGAAAGTTCTGGGAGACAAAGTTCGTCAGATGAAAACGGACACGTTGAGAGTCCAGATGAGACTCTCTCTCCGACCTCGGTGATCTACTTCAAGGAGGCTTTGAACTCGTCTAACTTGAGGTTTGGGAAGGCTGGGTCTCTGTCTCCGACTCCTCTCAGACAGTTTGACTTCAGGATTGAACGAATCGAGTCAAAGCGAAAAAGTAAGTGCTTTAAAAAGTCTAGATATTTACCAAACTAGTTAACAAAATCCTCCAACTGTACCTGCAACACGCAGCTTTGCTAGCTTGTTAGTTAACTTTTGTCTGTCCATAAACTTCCTACCTCCTTATGATTTGAGAAAACTGACATTGGCTAATATTAGGAAGGTAATACACAATATAAACTATCTTTTCAGTTAATTATCACCCTCAAACAGCTAGCTAAGTAAATAATCTAGGTGGTTTATCAGTCAGTAGCTGATGTCAACAAGGTGTCCTGTGTGTGTGTCATGTGCTGTTATGACAGACTTGGTTGATTGCTTTCTGGTTGCTGCTATGGTATAAATCTGACAATGGCTAATATTAGGAAGGTGATAAATAATATAAACTTATCTTGTCAGTTGATTCTAATCCTCAAACAGCTAGTTAAGTAAATAATCTAGGTGGTTTATCAGTCAGTAAACATAGCTGATGTCAACAAGGTTTCCTGTGTGTGTGTGTGTCATGTGCTGTTATGACAGCCTTGGTTAATTGCTTTCTGGTTGCTGCTATGGTATACATTTGCTCAAAGTCTTTTTTATTGGTATTCTGCACAAAATCCAATAAATCACAGAAGTAATTCTACAAAAAGTCCAGATATTTACCAACCTAGTTAACACCAATCCTCCAACTGTACCTGCAGTCAGCTTGTTAGTGTTGTTTTTTTTATACTTATACTTTACTACTTTTTATACTTATACTTTACTACTTTTATACTTTTATATTTTTTCCCCTTTTTTTAAAGGTTGTTTTCATATATGCAATTTACAGTTCGTAATTACAATAGTTTTATAAACCAATTTTTAAGTAGCTAAGCTTATAGACAAACTAATTAAGTACACTACAGAAAACAACTTCAACATTCAAAATAAAAATAAAATGAAGAAAATAAATAATAATAATAATAATAATGATAATGATAAAAAGAAAGAATAGAGTTGCTTGTTAGTGTTGTAAGCTAACCTTTGTCTGTGTCCATAAACAAAACAACTTCCTACTTCCTTATGATTTGAGAAAACTGACAATGGCTAATGTTAGGAAGGTAATAAATAATATAAACTATCTTGTCATTCTCAAACAGCTAGCTAAACACGTTAAGTAAACAATCTAGGTGGTTTATCAGTCAGTAGCTTATGTCAACAAGATGTCCTGTGTGTCTGTGTGTCATGTGCTGTTTTGACAGACTTGGTTAATTGCTTACTGGTTGCTGCTATGGTATAAATTTAACGGTGGATTGGTCATAGCTAGCTCTCTGTATCTGTGATAAATTTCACATTTGTTGTCACCCACATTTCACATTAACTAACCAAACATTTACAGTTATGACAGTTATTTATTGCTTAAGCTGAACAACACTTATACATTTTCATTGAATTATCATAAGAGTATTATCTGTCAGTGTTACACCAAAGCATTGACGATCAATATTACAATATGACACAAAATATTGTCTGGGATTTGGGTCAAACTAGGGCTGTCTCTTCTAAATCGATTGGTCGACTAAAACTAGTCATGTTTTTTGGTTGAGTAAGGTTTTGTTTTTGGGTCTGAGAAGTGAAGCCAATGCTGAAGTGTCTTAAACTTGCATTCTTTCTAACAGCCAGCAGGGGGCGACTCCTCTGGTTGCAAAAAGAAGTCTGATTGTATAGAAGTCTATGAGAAAATGATCCTACTTCTCACTTGATTTATTACCTCAGTAAACATTGTAAACATGAGTTTATGGTCTCAATCGCTAGTTTCAAGTCTTCTTCAATACAGCATGATGTTCATTTGGTAAATTATGGTCCCATTTAGAGTGAAATAGACCATGAAGCAGGGTATGCTTTAGGGCGTGGCTACCTTGTGATTGACAGGTTGCTACCACGGCGTTGTTGGTCTGGGTGTTGTCCGTGTTTTCGTCTTACAACTTTAACCCTTTCACAGTATGTTTTCAGTTCATAAAAGTTAATTGTAACATTTTGGTCGCCTAAAAATGTCTTTTTCAGCATTTCGTTGTACTTAGCTCCACCCTCTCATGTCACTTCCGGTTGCAAAAAAACATGATGGCGACATCCAAAATGCCGAACTCGTGGCTTCAAAACGGTAGTCCACAAACCAATGGGGGATGTCACGGTGACTACGTCCTCTTCTCATATACAGTCTATGGTCCTTGACTCGTTTCTAAGTAATTTTCTCATTTTAGGCTATTCAATACGGGGAGTGAGTAATAAATAATTTAAGTTAAGTTAAATCCAATATGCTTAACATTTGTTGCTGTATAAATGGAATAGCCTTGAAGTTTTGGCCTTGGGCTCTGAGAAATTGTGGTCAGTGCTTTTCAATTTTTGGACATTTTATTCATAGCCATTTTCTTAAAACTATAAACCACAATCTTGGCACTGATCCCTTAGATTTATTTATTTAAAGCCTTTGACAGACATTTTACAGTACAACTTGTCAGTGCTCTCTGATGGACAAACTATAATGGTGACACTGTAAATTACCTCAAACATATCTTTAGCATTTCTGCACCGCAATTTCTTGTTTCTTATTGGACGAATATACAACAATACCAATATGTCTGCTAATATCAGCCGATTTAGTGGTCTAGCTCTTGAAATTAATCTGAAGATTATCGATAATGAAAATAAATGTTAGCTACTAATAAACAGCACTGGTCTTAAATAACTAAGTTTTAGATTTCAAGAAATCATTTTGTATTTATCTGTGATAAAACAATAAGTCTGATTAAAAAAATACAACGTACAGTTATTATTTAATTAAATCTGCTAATCAGTTAGTTGAAGAAACTAATAAGATCTTTTATAACACACTTTTCAAACATTTAAAAAAAAAAAGGGGTTTGCAAGCCACCGGACACGTGTAACATGATTGAGCTTAAACATGAACTCCTCCTGATTCTTAAGGCCGCTCAGCACTCATAGCTACTTAGTTTTTTCAGTTTATCTGACTGTTGTAGCCGAGAGAAACAAACAGTGAAAGCTCTTTTGGCCCAGTCATTTTTAACACAATTACAAATGTTCACGTCTTGTTCATGCATTGCCCTATCAGGACTTATTTCACAACAATGACACACGCGCTGTACATTATCCCGCTTATTACACGGCTACTTACTTAAGAAATCAATAATTTGACACCGAAGTGGTCCTCCAGAGTCCGAGATTAGGACTGTGGCCATAGCACAGTCTGTTATACATAGCGACGGTCTGTTATGCATAGCAACGTTCTGTTATACATAGCAATGGTTATGCATAGGCTTCGTCCGAAATCACATACTATGCACTACATACCCAATATGTGTACTATCATTCAACATACTTTGAATAAACAGTAGTGTGTATCTTTTCGGACACACTGAGCAGTAATTTACGTCGTCACTTCCTGAGAGCCTCCTTGCCATTTGGAGACATGTAACCATGGTAACCCGTGGAATATTTATGCCTCTGTAGTGTCCAGCGTTGCATACTGTAATATTTCACCGGAATGCAATTCGCGTACTATTGGTTCCAATGCTATGGTTTTAGACATACTAAAATATCTCACATACTGCATTAGCGTACTAAATAGCATGGTAGTATGGAATTTTGGATGCAACCATAGCAACGGTCTGCTATAAAGAAATAACACTGACTGTAGAACGCTGTTATTGACCAATCAGAATTGAGTATTCAACAAAGCCATGTAATTATGTGGGTATATTGGTTTTGTATTTGTTTTTCTCAAATTTGTTAAGTGTATTTTTCCCATCCTCTGATAGCACCGCGCATCATCACCTAAATATCATCTCCTCGAAAATATCAAGTGTGGCTTTTGATTTTGTCAACATGCACCAGGCCTGTAGAAACTGCACCAAAACACCAATGTTTATCTTTCTTTTCTGACTTTCTAAGACCCATATCACTAAGTTTTCCGAAGTGTGAATTGAAATAACACAGTGACCATTCATACATCCAGGACATTTGGCCTTAGTTATTATCATTACCCTTGTTGCTCATTGTGTTTTGCTGTCCTGCTGCAGCCATCTCAATAATTTCATTATCAAATAACAGGCGTCTGTTTCAGGTCAGACGACACTGTTGATGCTTGAGAGACCGATGAGTCCTCTGCTGCATCATTAGCTTTGGCTGGGTACTCTTGGGACCCCCCCCCCCCTCTTTTTTTTTACGCATGCACCATCTGCTCACGTGACGATGTGTTGCTTTACCCAACAGCACTACTGTCAGCCATCTTGGTCGACACCCACCCAGAGCATTCACTGCGGTGCTGCACAGGCAGTCCAATCAGAGTGAACCGGTGCTAAGCTGACTGGAGGAGGGCTGTGATTTTCAGCTCGGTGCTCTCTTGCATTTTAAACCCCCCAGTTTGTACAAAAGGGATAACAAGGGGTTGCAAAGGAGGAGGAGGTGGAGGATGAGAGGGCAGGGCAGCCTTTCTCAAGACAGCAGCACTCAGTTGTAACAAGGAGGGGAGGAGGATGCAGGCATAAAGAGGAGGAAAAGCAGCAGCCTCTCAGACACCTGCTGGGCCTTTCCCGTCTTTGGCCTTTTATCCTCTTTGTTTTGCTGCTCTTTTCATCCTCTCTGATTTCCTCTAATTTTTTGGGTGCCTTCACTGGTCTCTGGAACAAAAGCTACTTCGCCTTTTTCCCTCGGTGGTGTTGGTTTTGCCTCACATCAGCTGAGTCATCATGTCTGAGCTGACGCCTCAGAGCGAAACCCCCACTCCCACCACCGACAAGATCACCCAGGCCGCCCGGGAGACCATTTATCTCTGCAACTTTCGCGTGTCTGTCGATGGCGAGTGGCTTTGCCTCCGCGAGCTCAACGACATCTCCCTCACGCCAGACCCAGAGCCGGCCCATGAAGGTAATGTGACAGATTAGCTCATCGTCCGAGAGAGGAGGTCTGTGTGTGCACAGTCACAGTGTGATCTCTGTTTGGGCGTGGTGGTACACAAGGTCCCCAGACGCAACACGTTTCACCCAGTGAACTGTGATAATGTGTCCTGTTTGGGTTGTTGTCACGATGGATTCCAGGGAAGACGGTTTGATGTCTGAGAGTTACACAACAGGGTGACGCTGTTTGTAAATAAGCCAGGGCCGGGAAACAAAACAACCAGGAAGTGGCGCTTGTTTCGTCGTGAGAATTAATTATCTTCCAGTAAATCAAATGGACAACAATGGTAGATCATATTTCATTTCTGATTTCCTTAATCTTACAAAATATAGCACACAGCAGAAATAGGTTTGCACGTTCTTTACTCTCACTGAGACGAAAAACAAAACAGGATGCAACTGAATCCAGATATTTTAATTTGTCAGTTAGCTTGTTATGAACAGATTCATGCTGCAGTATTTAATTTATGGTTTTAAATATGATGGGAAACAGAATATCTGCTAAACAGCAAGGCTCTCCTCTTCCTCATCTCTTGCCACGCCTTCTCTCAGCACAGATTGGCAGGTCCACGGTTTTCCTGAGAAATGGAGGCAGTTCAGACTTTTCTCCAGCCAGTTGGCAAATTCAACACTGCAGCACTTAAACCTGCAGCTCTACTGTAATGACACTACAGAGGAGCTTTAACAGACAATGACGGAAACATTTCTGTCATGAAATACCAAATGTGTGTGTTCATTACCTTTTAGTTGCAGTCATTTTGTGTTGGAAGTCAAGATTTTTATGCTCTATAACTTAAGTCTATGCAAACTAAAGATTACAAATGTATTAATGTATTAAAGATGTAAATAATGATAATATAACCCTGTAGAAGTCCTCTACTAAAAGCCTCTCAGCGTCTAGTTATCTGCTTACATAGATAATGGATTAGGCATAAACGTATAGATGGATCACACAAAACATTAAGTGCTGACTTAACTGAGGTTTTACTAGTTTAACCATTTTCTCTTTCAAAGCTATTCATTGTTTTAGGTTTATATTTAAAGTAGGGCTGTTAATCGATTTTAATATTTAATCACAACTGTCCATAGTTAATCATGATTAATCGCAAATTTATCACATTTTTTTATCTGTTCAAAATGTACCTTAAAGGGAGATTTGTCAAATATTTAATACTCTTATCAACATGGGAGTGGGCAAATATGCTTGCTTTATTCAAATGTATGTATATATTTAATATTGAAAATCAATTAACAACACAAAACAATGACAAATATTGTCCAGAAACCCTCACAGGTACTGCATTTAGCATAAAAAATATACTCTAATCATAACATGGTAAACTCAAACCCAACAGGCAACAACAGCTGTCAGTGCGTCAGTGTGCTGACTTGAC